>NW_017535030.1:152244-178804 GCF_001853355.1 Bactrocera latifrons | reverse complement strand
AAAAAGTCATGTACTCCCAAAATGGGAGAGTTTGTTTTAAGGTGCTATCAAAAGGAGAAATTGTCAATGTCAGCTATCGTACAAAGGTTTGCGTGCTCCAAAAAAATGTTATTAGGAGCTATTCATTTGTATAACAAAAACAAAGAAATTTAGAACCCCTACCAGGAAGACCAGACCTCGAAAAACCACTCCAGCAGAAGACTGGATAATTTGTAGGACAAGCAAAAGCAACACCTTCATGACTTCACGTGAAATAAAGGCTAAAGTTGGATAAGAAATTAATTTAGAAATCTCAGCTCGGACGGCCTTTACAGGAGTCGGGACTCTGTGGGTGCATTGCGCAAACAAAAAACCTGTTGTATCAAAAAAAAAAAAAAAAAAAATAATAAAAAAAAAAAACCAAGTAAGGAAGGGCTAAGTTCGGGTGTCACCGAACATTTTCTACTCTCGCATGATTGCGTGATAATCGAGATTTCAGGCGTGGTTGTGAACCGGTTTCACCCATATTTGGTACATGTCATCAAGGTGTTAAGACAATATTATATACCGAATTTCATTGAAATCGGTAGAGTACTTCCTGCCCATTTTAAATTTAAAAAAAAAAGCCTGGGTGCAGCTTCCTTCTGCCATTTCATCTGTAAAATTTAGTGTTTTTGACGTTTTTCGTTAGTCTGTTAACACACTTTTAGTGATTTTCAACATAACCTTTGTATGGGAGGTGCGCGTGGTTATTATCCGATTTCTTCCATTTTTGAACTGGTTATGGAAATGCCTAAAAAAAACGACTCTATACAGTTTGGTTGACATAGCTATAGTAGTTTTCGAGATATGTGCAAAAAAGTTAGTAGGGGTGGAGCCACACCCACTTTTCCAAAAAATTACGTCCAAATATGCCCCTTTTTAATGCGATACCTTGTGCCAAATTTCATTTTAATATCTTTATTTATGGCTTAGTTATGACACTTGATAAGTTTTCAGGTTCCGCCATTTTGTGGGCGTGGCAGTGGGCCGATTTTGCCCATCTTCGAACTTAACCTTTTTATGGAGCCAAGAAATACGTGTACCAAGTTTCATCATGATATCTCAATTTTTACTCAAGTTACAGCTTGCACGGACGGCGGACAGACGGACAGACGGACGGACGGACAGACAGACATCCGGATTTCAACTCTACTCGTCACCCTGATCACTTTGGTCATCGGAAAAGAGCCCTTTCTTTTTCCCACACAAACGAATGAATGTTTGCCAAACGCCAATGCTCTAGAACGGCTGAACCTATCAGCACAAAATTTTCAGAGGTTGTTCGCTGTGGATCGGGGAAGGTATGGAAATAGAAGTCGTGAAAACAATTCCAAAAAATAACCTTTTTCATAAAAATTTTTTGTTAATTTTTTTGTTTTGGTTTTCAATTATTTGAATCGTTCAAATTTGTCGTTTACTTTCTTTATTCACAAAAGTGCTCAATTACAGATTGAAATTTGTTCCGAAGCCACGAAGAGGTCACGCTAATATAGGTCGGGGTTTTTTTTTGCCATCAACGTATGGCAGCCCAATCAAGGCAAGAAGTACTCCAAGGATTTCAATCAGCAAGCGATCGTCACGATGTCACAGCACGACTTTTCAAACAACAGTTACGATTTTCGTTGGACTTTACCTTGAAGTAACGTATAGTATACGTAGTGCTGTTAGATGCTGAATGTACTCTGTTGAGTGGCAAAAGAGAGGCACACTTTGTTCTTGGGATGGTGCTTCTGATCCAGGAAAAGATCCAGTATTATACGAAGTGGTGGAAACCAATATGGTTTATGAACCTTGCTTGTTTGTACGTCTGACAATAAAATCACGAAACACTATCCACAAAAATGACATTACCGAAGACATTTTACATCGTATTCGCTAAGAATTGGAAATGGGCCAATTCCGGTTGATACTTCCGGTGGTTTGATATCAATTCCATCTTCCGTTTATCAACGCACAAAAGATGAACTCATCACGAATGTTCGGACATTTATCGTAACTGCCAAATTATCGTAACTGCGATAGCTGCGGAAAATACCGACGATTTTGACTTAAACTGGAAGATTCAAAGTCAAATTCTGGGAGACTTCCAGCCATGCAAATCGATCGATCATCTTGACAATGAAGATGCGCAGTGAATTATCCAGTGGGGTTTCTCAATTCTTTGGAGAGGCTTGGAATGCCACCACATCATTTCCGTCTGAAGTAGGATCTGTCGATATTATGTTTCGGAATCTTCATGCGTCGAAACTGTTTAATGGAACCCGATTGATTGTGACGCATCTGTCGAATGCAAAGGAGCCGAATGCTTGATTCTACGAATTCCTTTGAGTTCTAACGATTTGCCATTCCAGTTCAAACGTATTCCGTTTTCAGTGAAAATTAAATTTGAGATGATGATCAACAGGATAGTCACATAGTGTGTGGCATAAATTTGGAAATGTTATGTTTTTCACACGGCCAGATATACGTRGCGTACTCACGAGYTGGAAAACTAYTTTTTCTGYTCACCGGAACAGAAACAAAAAAATGCAGCGTTACATTGAGAAAAAAAAATGCTATAAAWTCAAATTTCTTTTAATTTGAAAACGCATATTTTCACGCAGGACAACGGCTGCGGKGKCAGCTAGTTTTTAAAATAAATTAAGAAAATTATATGCAGCAAAGTCGTTTCTAATWATAGGACCACCACTGTATGCATCTACGAACATAAGGACCTGTATGCAGCAAATATAGAAAGTGTATGAAACCTAAAAAATTGTTTAACTGCACGAAAAATTCGAGTAATCAGCACATCTATATTGGTAAAGAGAGTCAGAGGAGGGGGAGAGAGAAATACTTGATATACTGATGGTCGCACTTATATTGCGTGCAGCAGGATGGGCTAGCGAAAACTCGCAGAAGAACAAAGTCAATTGCAAGAAACAAACATGTTTTATACATACATACATACATACATCCATATACTTATAAACGGTTTGAGGTATGAGGGTAAAAGTTGTAATTGAAAGTTGATGAAAACGACAACAACGGCGAAAAAACTAATATGAGCAAAGTTTTACATGGAATGTGAACGCGACATTTGGCATGACTTTATTAARCTTCAACATGTCGCCAGACACGCTGCTGCTTCGTTCAATTCTGTTCGCTTGAATTGYGGCTCGGTGTGTCCGCGTGAGCGCGTGGGCGGACCAGCTATTCGCAAACGCTTCATAWCGCGCTCGTTTGCTAACAGCAATTAAGTAAAAGTGACGAGTGACTCACATATGAATGCCACCCAGTTAATTAAAAGTAATTACTTCCTCGAAATTCGCCGACATTGTGAATCAGGTTCTGTTAGTATACATTTTGAGAAGAGCTGCATTGTCCGAACTACCACTCACAAAGGWATATGCACCACTGGAAAGAATATCTACTCGACCTGCAAGGGCTTTTTGATTGAGAATAACGGTGGTAATTGAAGTACTACTAAAGATATTTGAACTAAATGTCACATGACTAATGTTCCTAGCTTTATATAGAACAAGCGTTGGAGCCCGTTGATCCTTGCCTTCTGCCACTATATGAATGACACTCGCATGAGCTAGGGGTGCACTTGTCAAGAACAACTATGTACATTTAGAGCTAGCTACTTCTCGCGCGACAGCCTTTTTCATTAAAACGAGTTTTAGAGTGAAACGCATGCCAACTTTGCCGTCTTTGTAGGAGTTCTAAATAACCTCTGAAGAAAATGTTCACAGCCGCTAATTGCCCAATTATCTAAATGAAAAAGAGATAGAGCGTCCACGGAACTATCAGTAGASCGAGATTGTAGCGACTCGGATCTTCGGTAAACCGCTGTTCAGCTATCCATCGCGCAATCAGCTCTGAAACCTAACCTAACCCACCCGTTTATGTTCAAGAACATAGAAGGAACGCTTTCAAAAACATTTAACTTCTCGATCCTATTTCCTTACTTTAAGAGCTCGACATACTCTGAAAAAAAACTGGATACCCTTGGTTGGTTGGGTATGCATGTCTGTCTATGTGTATGTGTATAAGTGTTTGTTGTTACGTTTATGTGCTCACATCGCCTATTAGATAAGTAAATATATGAACATACAAAGATTAAGGGCAATTAAGACAAGCAGGAATGCCTTTAGGTGCTTTGCCGCGTATTTTATTGTATGTTTACAGTTGGTTTTTGTTGTTACTGTGTACTATAATTGCACCTTGTCCGTTAGGTCACATCTGCTAATTACACACACTCACTAATTTGCCTGTTTGCAGCCTGTTGTCGTGTGTTTCCAAGGAAGCCAGTAGGTGCAGGTAATGCCGGTGTGTGACGGAGTGCTTGTGTGGMTGTGTATGTGTGTGCTCRTGTGTGTTTATTTGTCAATTTGTGCAAGGATACTGTAAACCTTAATGTCCTCGCAACAAAACACCACACCAAATGTTTACTAATCCAAGCCTCTTAATCTTCCACATATTCGCGTCAACGGAAACTCGACTTTAATGGCTGCTCTACACACACCTACATATAACGCATACATCGGTAGGTAGCTGGCGCTATGGTTGGATCTTGTGCGACATTTGGATTTCACTGGACGTTCTGCTCTGCACTGGCTCCATACTGAGCTTGTGTGCCATTAGCCTGGACAGGTAATTTACAACGTTCTCATACTAACAATGCGAGCACACACAATAAAAATACATCTACATACATACACACTGCTTTATTGAAAGTGACCTAGGAAAGCGCGGTGCTTTAGGAATAATTGCAAAAAAGGTCAACTATGCTCAGTCATTTTTCACCTCTTCCGTCATTGTGCTGTCCACTAATCGCTGCCGCTGTTATCGTCGCAAATCATCAAATAGGGAATAGGGTATGCTAAAAATTGCGCAAATCTATTTGCCGATACTTTTTTGTAGGTCTAGCCATTACAGTTTTCGTCGGTTTGTTAGTTTTTATACCTTTTGTTGTTATTCATACATTTAATGCGGTCTACACAAGTCTCAATTACAATTTAATGGCACGTCTATATTTGACTTATGTATAGCATGTGGGTATACGGCTAACGTATTTCGTGAGATATATTAAGATAAGTACCATGCAAACTGACCTGAACCTAACCTAATTATTTTATCGATATTCATCTTATACAGCATAGTAATATTTTTACTGTTTCACTAAAAGTTTTTAAAATTTCAACGAAATTTAGGAAAGCGTTTAAGAGTACAGCGCTTCATTACACGCCTTATTGAAAGTCTCATGGTATCAATTGCTGAGTGCTTCCCATTTCGATTTTCTCCCGAAATCCCMATAAAATTCACAAGGGCTCGAGCAGTATGCGCTACTATGAAAACGAATTGATAACATTTTATTTATTTCGCGGCTAAAAATACAAACGCACTAGCAAAGGGAAAAAATGGCGCTATTACGTGTTAGTTTTCCACTGCAGCGAGCGAAAGGAGCTGAGCTGAGCTGAGGCAAGACCCAGTGCAAGTTATCTAAAGTATCAAACACAAATAAGAAAAGTTTGATAAGTGCTGTTATTTTTGTTCGAATGTTCTGGCTTGTTCTGGCTCGCAGCGTACTATATACTACGCTACAAAACACAGATGATTTATGTACGTACACTTCTTCCACTTTGTTAGTCAGCAGTTTAAATACCAAGTAATTCTAAAATAAGGAAACATTAACTTTTTTTGCACGCAACCCTTTACAAAAATAAAAGTATAGCTTATAAGWACATACTTGATTTCGATTTGTCAGTTTGTATGGCAGCTATGTATGTATATGCTATAGTTATTCGATCCGAACAACTTGTTCAGATATAGTATCATTGGGTCAGACAATATCTTCTTCTTGACTGGCGTAGACAGCGCTTACACGCTACGTGGCGCCAATTGGATATTCCAAGCGTAGCCAGGTCCTTCTCCACCTGGTCCTTTCAACGGAGTGGAGGTTTTCTTCTTCCTCTGCCTTTTGTTTGTCGAGAGAGGACTTTGCTTCTCAATTGCCTACTCAGTCCGAAGTAGAACCTGTTGGCAAGAGTTATCCTGCGTTGGATTTCTAGGCTGACATTGTTGGTTGTRTTTACGCTGGTTCCAAGATAGACGAAATTATGTACSMCTTCAAAGTTATGAATGTCAATAGTGACGCGAGTACCAACCCGCTAGTGCGATGACTGTTTGTTTGATGWCTGGAGATATTTCGTCTTGCCATCGTACACTGCCAGACCCATTTGTTTTGCTTCCTTCTCCAGTCTGGAGAAAGCGTCGCGTGTGTTTAGGCCGATGTTATCAATATCATCCCTTGTTGCGGATTGGGCAGAGCACACTTAAATTTTTCGTCCGACCATATTTTACAAAGAAGCTGATGCATGCTCGCCGCCGTGTTTGAAAAGCTCGGTCGGGAATTAATCGGCTCCCGCTGCTTTGTTGTTCTTCAGARGGGTAATTGCTTTTCGAACWTCTTCATGGACGGGCAATGGAACGTCTGCTCCATCGTCATCGATTRGGGTTCCTTCCTTCTGGTGTTATGCGTTCACTGTCATTCAGCAGGCTGGATAAGTRTTCCCTCCATAATTTAAGTATGCTTKGGGCACCGGTCACTAGATCACCTTTGGGAGTGCTACATTTCCACATTTGAATAATTTTTCATGATTAATTTAATAAAGTACTCACTAATTTACTCAATAACGGTTCACGTACGTTTGCACATACGCCAACACATTTAAGTGAAGTATTATTTTTTTATAAATTCAGTTAAAAATAACCTTTCAGCAGCTTTTACAACAAGAGCGTTTTCTAATGAATGCTATATGTACGAGGTGTGTTCAAAAAGTATCGCGAATTTTGTGTTTTTTCAAAAATTATTTATTTATTCATGAATATCTATTTTGTCCCTTTCAAAGTAATCCCCATGAGATATTATTCACTTGTGTCATCGGCTTTTTAAATCTTCGAAGCACTTCGAAAAATCATTTTTTTTTCTTCTTCAGCTCCTCCTTCGATGCCGTCTTTATCTCGTCAAGAGGAGCGTAACGTCGTCCTTTCAACAAGAAAAAGTCACAGGGGGCCAGATCTCGGGAATACGGTGGCTGCGGCATCATTAATGTGTTGTTTTTGGCCTAAAGCCAATTTTTGTCACATCTTCCCGGCCTTCTGAGAACATTTTGTACCACCGATAARYRTTGCWTCGGTCCAAGGTAGCTTCTCCGTATGCCACAGTCAACATTCGGAATGCATCCGCGCACTTAATTTCGTTTTTTCACACAAAATTTGATACAGGTTCTTTGATCCATTTTTTTGAATAGGTAAAAATCGAAGACGATGTAAAACACGTGCAAGCAAAGCAGCGATCAACAATTAAAGGAACATTCAAAATGGCCGAGCTTGTCGGCATAAGTGAGAGACATAAGTACCAACATAACGCCACAAAAAATTCGAAATTCGAATATTCGTAACCCGCGCAAATTCAAAATTCGCGATACTTTGTGAACACACCTCGTAACTTTGGGGTGCTCTATTATTTAATTTATTCCCTTGTATTTACATCAATTTTATTTCTGAAAATGGACTATTTTTAGATATCTCGCAGTGACTCAACCCCTAAATTATTCCAAAAAACGCCGTTCGAAGCGCTTGGCATTGGGCATGATATTCATTGTGTGGGTGACGGCGCTATTAATCACATGCCCACCATACTTGGGGTGGTGAGTATTTTGCTACTTTATTGCTATTTTCGTAAAAAGTTGGAGTGAATGGTCAAATTTTTGAATGTTTAAGTTCCTTGATAAAGCCAATAATATTAGGATGTTGCTATAAGGTCTTTCCCAACGCTTATGAAATACTGAATGGAGCTAAGCAATCTTTGAGTGATAAATCGTTTGCTAAACTTTCAACAATCAAAGGTGATTGGTTCATAGGCTTTGATAAAGGACAGTAAGTAAAGACAAAAAGCGAAAGAATGGTAGTTTAAGACATTGCAACACTTTCATCCAGGAAATTTGAAAGCTCATTTCGGTATGGCGTCATTTTTTATTTATTTTTTCTAGAAGGTGCGGGTTGTTCGGATCAGTAAAACGAGTCCAGAGAATATGCATGAACTATTTATTTTTCGATAGATAATATAGTTAAAATTTTGTGTGTTTGGAAGTTGTTTTCATATATGTTTTGAAGAACTAAAGTTTTACTCGAAGTTTTTTGGCATACAGTTACATATGCACGAAAAATTAGTTGAGACGAGATCCGACTTACATTCTCCTTATTTCAACAAAAATTTGTTTCACTTCTTCCTTTGCATTAGCATGTCTTCAGGAAACAGGAGCATAGAACTGCCATTCAAAGTGTCAATCAAGTTATTGTAAGGAATCTTTTGTATTTGTGAAAAGTTTTATGGCTTCGGTGGAACAAAGTTAATATTTTTTTGTTGTTGTCTTAGTGCAATTTTAGACATTAAGTTATGTTAAGTTATTAAGTTGTGTATGATTTTACCAACAAATATAATATTATACATACTCGTTTATATAAGGCTTTGCTCTAACAGACTAGTGTTCTTAGATAGCTTGGCTACTGAATATCTCGGTCATAGTCTTACTTTCACTCCCTTTTTACTAAATTAACTACTTTATTTCGAGGTTTRTCTTTTTATGTGTTCAGAAAGCGCCTGTCGATGAAATGGAATATTGTAAACAATGTTTACCTYCATTCTGAGAAGATATATATGAGTTATTATCTCCATATTGAAGATACATATAACCAAACCGGTGATTAGTTTTTCTCTCTCGTGCTCTCATAGGCGCCAGATGGGCCAGGTCGTACTTAAAAATTTTATAACTGCGTTAATATGATACATAGATGTCATTTACAATAAACCATACTTACCACAATCCCTTAGATATATGTGTGCAATTGAACCAGCGATAAGCTTTCTGGGCCACTCTAACTCCCAATCACTGCGCACATTATGAAAATCCTACAGAAATTTCATTTTAAGCTGCCTCCTTACGGCTTTGCGAGTTTTAAGACTAGAAAGCAGTGCAAMAAATGCTCACCTAATATATTGTTCATAGGCTCACATTTTTATCGCCATACTGCCACTTTTTAACTSCAGACAATCTGCTGGAATTGCTTAACACTGAAATTCGCCGCCTTTGCCGCAATGCATCAGTCAACATTGGCCGAAAACAAGAAAAGAAGATTCAGAAGAATAAAAGCGAACTTTTGCACATTTCTCTTATGAAACACATACACCCGCACATTAGAGTTTTTGCACATCACTAAAATGTTTCGTCAGTTTCATCCATGGATCCGTACCGACACAAAAAAGCCCCATCGTAAGTATGTGTGCATGTACACATGAGTTTAAGAGCCTTGTAGTGTGTATTTTGCAAGATATTCCCACATAATGCCGATAACATTGTGCAACAAAGTTAATGATACTAATGTAAAATGCACATAAAAKGAGTGAAACGACGCAATAGAAACCTACAATACATTGCACATTAAAATATGTGCTGAAGAAAACGGAGGAGTTCGAGCGTGTACTAAAGATGCTGTGTGGCACATTAATCCAGTTAAGATACAGGGGCAACGCAAGCCGAAAGATTTCTTTTACAGACACRCCTTTTATCAAATTTCGGAAAATAGAGTTTCTTTAACCTCTAAAAAAATTGACCGATATGACCGATGCACTTCCTCGACCATCCGGTACTATTATATTTAGAAAAAAATTATATCATGGAAAACTATTAAGTGTGCCCACGTAAAAAAAGTCACGAAAATAAATGAAAATTAATTTTTTGAAATCGACTAAATGTGTTTTCAGATTCCTTTCCATATTTACCGAATATCAAAGATTTCGCATCAAAAAAATTTTCGGATGATGTTTAAATATATAACTATAAACCCTAGAAGTTTCACTTTYATCAATTAYTTCTTTCCCTCCCAAAAAATCCTCAAAAAACTAAAGTTTTTGAAACCTCTAAAGCAAGCTTCCCCCTTAACAATCAGCTCTATATTATATTCTAGTCCGGTTCTTCGCCAATATTTTTTTTCTATCAGCTGTAGGTTCATATTTTCAAAACGCCGCACAATATCTGGCTATATTTCAGGAATATTTGTTCACCACTTTTTCTTTGTCGATGTAGTTTTATGTCATCTTGTGTCCTCAACTTGACTGAGTTAATTGTAGAGAATAGAATTCTGTAGAGAGAAGKGAAATTTACTATGACTTCATAGGTATTAGAAATGAGGTATGATTTGGTTCGATTCCGATTCTTTCCAATTATATCTAGACCACTCCGGTCCGCAATATTGCCCTAGTTCCTAATTTACAGCAATAGATACCAGAAGAGCCTCCATTTATCACTCCACTGGAGTGTGTTACAAGCAGAGATAACTTTATTAAAGAAAGCCTTCTTGTGCGCTTACAACAAAAAATATGCTTTTGTAGGCAAAAAATAGTATGACCTTTTAAAATTTTTGGTGCCGATACGTTCAGAATGTTGGAACAACGTGCAGGATAACTATCAAAATCGACGCTTAATTATCAGGGATCTTACTGCCGTTATTTAAGCAAAGGAAAGTTAGATTGGTTCCAAAACCATTAAATTTTTCCGAAAAACAGCCTTGCGTTAACGTTTAAAAAAAAATGTTTTACTATTACCAGGATGTTGTGAAACTTACTATTWTTGGAGATGAGTCTTGGATCCATGACAGACGATCAATCGGTCGGATCAAATTATTTCACGATAAACTTTGAATGTTTAGATGAACCAAACAGAACAGATACTAGGCTGCTAGAATCCGAAAAAGAGGGAATYTGTATGCCTCTGCCTACTTGTCGATATTTAGTCRACAATCATATTATAAATTCAGCTGAGTCAGAAGTTAATCTCTGACTGGGCTGYATATTCCGACTATTAAAATTCAAAAGTAAAGACGTAGTAACTCTAGTACGAATGCTAAAAAGATCGGTATATAATTGACAGACATGACATCAGATTGTGAACGCCATACAATAACTATATAACTATGGTAAGAGTTGTCAGAACTAAGAAAAAGAGAGGACTAAAACCTTTTCTATTGATGAACCGTTGGTTTCACAATAGGCTTGTCATACATCCACTCTACCTACCTACCTATTTACCTATCTAGACCACATCAAAACAGTTATATTTGACCATAACTTCAAACTATTTCTACTTCACAAAATAAAATGTTATTTTATTGGAAACGCTTTCCGTAACTTTATATTTTTTAACATTGGAAATTCGCCAGCTTTTACGAAGCTTGCTCTAAAAAGTATTCACGTAACTTCTACCAGCAAAGTCATAAAATCCCGCTTCAAGTAAATATATAGTCCAAATGTATGTTAGAGYTATGTGCGTGAGATCCACTAGTGTTCACCGTTATGTTGAATATTCGCATTTAATGTGCTGGTTTTTAACTATTTCTTTGTTATTTTTTATCAGGTACGATCCGGGACGTCGGCGCGAAGGTAATGTCGTTTGCCGCTACAATCAAAATAAGGGATATGTGGTGTTTTCCGCAATGGGCTCATTTTTCATTCCGCTCGCCGTTATGATGTACGTTTACATGAAGATTGGCTATGTCCTCACGTCGCGGAGACAGCGTATGGTGCGTGATGCGGTAAGTTGTGACAACTAGTCGTGTGTGTGCTTGGCTTAATTCAAATGGTGTGGAAGAAGGTCTGTGTCATTTCGCATTCCCAGCCGTGCAATTTCAGGGTGTGAATTTGATTAATGCGCGGAACAATATTTTAACACTTATTAAAACGGTACTAAGAAAGTTTATCATCATTTATTTTATCTTTCACATGCACTCTCTTGGCGTATGCTAGAAGTCGGAGCGCACCGCGGACCATGATATAGACTGTGACAATTTTATTTCCGAGTCGGAGCATTATCAATGTGCCACGCCGAAATTTCCCTCCTTCAAGTCACGTTGGGGTAGCGGCCATGCCAGCAGCAATAACTGCTCTGCGAAAAATCTCAGTTTACATTGCAGCAAATGCAACAAGGCCTACCTCGGCAATGTCAACGGTGGTAGTGCCAGCATTAATGGTGGCGGTCTCAAGCATCAGGCATCGTTCTACGAGTTGGTTGAGGTGTCACGTTTAACATCAATRATTCAGTGTTCGGCAATCAATTGTAAATACGCCGGCGTCTGTATGCATTCCAGTGCGATGGGTGTACSGCTGGCCGAACGGCGCTCCTCCTCATTGCCCATGCAAGAGGTGCATTTCATCGAGGATGGCACGTCGTTTTCTGATAATTGTCTGGCGGCCAACTCCACGCTTACCACAAGYTTGACCACAACAAGAGGTTTGAAATTCAATCCGATGTTGGGACAAAATCAAGAGCAGGCGCAAATACACCATCACCACAATCACCACCATCATCCCCATCGCATACCGATGCGTGTGTCCACAACGAAGCGGGATTCGAAGACCGCCAAGACGCTGACCATCGTTATGGGCGGCTTCATCGCCTGTTGGCTGCCGTTCTTTACCTATTACTTGTTGATGCCATTCTTGCCCCCGCCGGCGGTGCTTGAGGGTCTCATGTCCTTTCTGACCTGGGTCGGCTGGGTGAATTGCGCGATTAATCCTTTCATCTATGCTTTCTACAATCCCGATTTTCGCACCGCCTTTTGGCGTTTAACTTGTCGACGCATTTGTAAGCAGAAACCGCCACTCAACCATATGGCCATGTTCCGGGGATAAAATGGTGCACAGAGCATAAGACACTACACCAGATAGTGGCTCTCTGCCACAGGACAATCAAATTACATTTCTTCCAGSGGAGAAAAATGCGCGGGTGTATATATTTGAAATGTAGTAATAGCAAGAAGGTCCGATGATAGTGGTCAGTAGTGTAAGACTTCAGGGGGTTTCCGTTTTTCATTTCGGCCGTAAGCGTTGTCAGTTGTGGTAGCAGGGCGCCTGGAAAGGACAAATCTGCTAAGCAGCCCGAAGATTGATGGTGTGAACGARAAACAAGGGAGAATACAAACTGTTGAGAGGGAAATTGAAGCGTTTCCTTTTATTTGGATCTGCCCAGCGGAGATTCTACAGTCGACAGTGGACGAGCGCTGGTTCGGCAGCAGAAAGGAAAATAAATTTGTGGCAGGTGCCTTTTCTCCTGAACGCATTCAAACGCTTGCAGATTTRCAAACGAGCGAACAAAAGATAAACCTCTCATTTGTTTATTAAATATTCAAAATCAAACACAAACGGTCGCCGCGTATATTCTAAAGCAAAAACTTAGCTTTAAYCGTACTTATAAATATACTATATATATTTAGATATTTACATATTTAGGTAAAGTCTTAGCCAATTTGTGAAACCATATTGCCATATACAAAGTACTGTGTAAGCTTAGCTAATTTTATCTCTAAGTCATAAAATAAACTTTAACAATGAGGCAAAATAAAAATACACTTCTCTTCTGAAACTGTTTAATTCACTTTATTCTTTTAAGAAAATATTTATTTGCAGAATTTGTATGAATTTAATATTAGTTGAAGATTATATACCATATTAAGAGAAAATAAAGGCTTTTAAGTGGTAAAATAAATTGTTTACATTGCCTTTTATATATACCTGTACGCTATTTATAGGTTTGGCTAAATACGTATGCGTCAATAGGTCTGAAACATCGATCTCAAGTTCTGCATAGTGATCACGGCTTTCAAAAATCCAATTGCAGCATTAGAAGCGAAAGCCTAGATTATTGATAAGGATTTGCCTTTGACAGACTTTCATTTCACATTGAGACTATGAAAGTGATAAAACAAAAGTTTTCTTAAAAATTGGAATAATTTTGTGTCCGAGTCCATGAATTTAACAATAAATAATCAACTGCATTTAAACAGGCGTCCGGCAAGCTCTTTTTAAAATTTCCATATTTTTTTGTACAACCCCCCGGTAGATGGACATCTAGCCACAATTAGCATCAAGGTGGAATTTTTCAACATATCGCTGATTTGTGCCTAAGCCTTGGCGGAAGGGAAGGACGATATGACCAAAGATGTCTTCTACGAGCGCTTAGAGCGCACCTGAGATCGTCTCCGCAACGATGTAAAAATTGTGCTTGGCGACTTTAACGTCAGGGTGGGAAAAAAAGCTATCTTCGGCAATCGGTGGATCCAGCCTCCATGATGAAGCATCGCTGAWCGACATTGCCAGGCTCCTAAATATGGTTATCTGTAGCACTAGATTCTTGCACAGRAAAATTTATCAAGCTACACCGCTATCTCCGGAACAAAAAGTTATCTACCAGATCGAACGTGTTGTTATCGACGGATGACACCTTTTCAGTATTTCAGACATCTTCTTGGAGCGAAGATACGCATTCGATTCTCAAAATTGTCACATATTCTTGTAGAACTGATGCCCACAGTATACTGGAGGGAACACTTCTTCATGGTCGAAGACTGCACCGGATGAGTCGGCGTTGCGAGGTTTCGAGAGGAAGGTTCTGGGGGAATTTATGCTCCTTTATGCATTGGCTATGGCGAATACCACAGTCGATGGATTGATGAGCTGTATAAGATGTAMGACGACATTGAAATGGTTCAGCACTGTTGTAAACTTGACTTGAAGTAAAGAAGCGTGAAAAATTTTCCGATGCTTCTAATTTGTTTATAACAAAAAAGATTAATTTCGGTTGTACCGTGGCTATTATCTATATTAATAAATATCGGATTTAGTTCAAATATGCGCCGTTTCGTTCAATTATCTGTTTCCATGTAGACCGCAACTTTATAATACCACCCTCGTACAGGCCCTCCTCCTTCTTTGCGAAGAACTCGGATAGCCAGTTTTCACAATCCTYTCTTGAGTTCAACTTTACTTTTCCTTCCAATCCCACCAAACACACAGCAAATCCTTCCTGACCGCCAATCCCTGCTTGGCCACTGTTTGGGACGCTTCAACGGCCTTCGACCACGACCGTTTTCGCATGATATTGTTGTATGTGATCCATTTTTCGTCGCCAGTCATCATCCGCTTCAAAAATAGGTCGAGTTCGTTCCGTTTCAGCAGCATATCGCAGGCGTTGATTCGGTCCAGAAGGTTTTTTGCGTCAAGTCATGAAGTAACCAACTATCAGACTTTCTGTGTATCCAGCCTTCTTTCTGCAGATGGTTTTAAATGGTTTGGTGAAACTAAACTAACTAAACTAAACTCTAACTCCCATTTTCTGGGCGATATAACGAAATGCCAAATGCCGGTCTAACTCGATGTGTTCCATGATTTGCTCGGTATTCGTCGTCACAGGTCTTTCGCCGGTAGGAACTCCATGTTTACACGTCTATAACTGTTSAACGCAATATCCAAACTAAGTATGCATAGCGTCTACGAGCTCTGTAGCGCTTTATATATAGATCCGGAATTCCGGACAACGTTTTATCGGTTCCGGCTGTTAACGTTTTGGGCCGGTTGATTGGCCTCCAAGAGTGTGTAATATCACACCGTTAGACTTTTTTATGTGGGGATATGTAAAGTCTAAAGTCTTGCTGGCAATCTCGCTTCAATTCAGGCCATTCTCCATTAAGTTTGTGAAATGGATGGCACTTTATATTGGTAAAATGTTAACAGTAATTATTTCTTTATACAAAGAAACCCACAGTGCCTTTGAGGAATTTYAGCACTTGAGATTTAAAGAATTTTTAGGCATTGTTACGGTGTAAGCCCTCCATTTTAATTCTGCAAACTACACGGAACATAAATCTCAAACAAATATGTTTGCTCTGAAAACTTTTTGGTTTTACAACTGCATATCCCGCTACGAAACTCTATACCTCTATGAATATATTATATTTAAGATGCTACTTTCGTATTTAGTAAAGTTGTTAAAAWTAGCCAAACGGGGAAAAACGTAGTGCATTAACAATTTTTTTATCTGTTCATTGCTTAGCCAAATTCAAACCATACTTCCTTTTCTGGATCTGCTCTGACTTGACGGTATATGTAGGTCCATACAAGAAAATTGTCTTTTATAATTTGACATTTTTATATTTGAAGCATAAATTGAGGTTTGCATTTGCGAACATTAAAGAAAATTCTGTATTGAATTCTGCTTTAGAACCGACAATTGTAGTATTCATAGCTTCTAGATATTCAACAATAAATTCTTATATAACTGATTACTCTACAGCTTCCAAGTCCGACTTGGTTTGAAGCTCGGTCTAAAAAGTAAAACCATATCTTTATGTATTCAAAATTGTCTCTATAAAATCCTTGAAATTTCTGCCAGCGAAAGCAACAAATCGGTCGTAAGTTGGAAACTTGCATCACTAATCATACACACTCCAACACCCGAAACGTAAATTAGAACGAGGTTACCCGAATGGAATATTTAACAACCACGAAATCCGGCCCTGAAAAGCGCGGTTTTCGATTTTCAATTTATGCTGAAATGGTTGCGGTGGCGAGTGTGATGCCGCATCGCACACATTTACCGTTGCAACTACGCATTAGCGCTGACGAGCGATTGCTGTCCTTACAAATTTGTGTAATTGTGTGTGCGCGCTCTATCTCTTCTTGAAAATCCACAGGTCTGCGGACGTAGTTTGCATTCAAAARCGAAGTTCCCAACAGCAATACATTCGCTCCAGAGTCTACGCAGCCATCTGCATTTGCACATRCATTTACATCGTCACTTACATACAAGTATATGGAAATCTCTATTCGATTTGCAGGTGTAATTTAAGTTTCGCCGTTTTCGTGTCCTCTATACCGGTGAGAACGGGATGGTGAGTGGAAGTGATTTCATAAAGTAAACAGGTGATTGCAGATTGCGGTTTGAGGAAATGTCTTCATCCTTGTATCTTCGTGAAACTCTTTGCTTTGGTGAGAGAAATTTCGGTTTATGCTTATTTGAAAATGAAATATATATAATATAACACTACGGGATCCGGCCACGCATTGCTGTGGTATACAGTTTATACTATTCCATACATTGAAAATTTTATTTACGAATAAAGGCGAATAAGAATCTAAGGGATTGCACTTGGGCTCTAATTTTGAATATGTTTATACAAATAAATTTCATTGGAAATAGTAACGAATTTAAGGCTGCCTACTCAATGTCTGGTTACCACCGTTTCTGATCAGTCACTTAGTAAAAAGTAACTGTTCAGTTGTACTTAGTAAACATCAACAATGTGCATGGTTAATGGAGATGTCCGCTTAATAGGACGTCCATTTAAGTGAGCTTTTAGTTTTGAATTGACTTAACTATCCTATCTTTTAAGTTGGGCCGAACTGAACACAGTGTGCTAAATTTTACTAAAATCAGTTCGGTAGTTTAGGCGTCCATCGTGGACAAACAAAGTGACAAGTGATTTTTATATATAAACATGTAGTTGTTAAACTTTTCAGAGGAATAGCGAAATAATACTTAATGCCGTCTYAGCAGTTTTTGTTGTGCGCTATGACTTAGAGCACTACCGGAACTAGGGACTAAAGATAACTTCTGGCTTACTGCTAAAGTTTTATTGCTTTGGAGCGTTTGTGTTGGAACAAATTTGTAAAAAAGAACTTCGAATTTTCTTGGACTAATATATATCTGTTTTTAAAAAGTATTAGGGGTTTCGCATAGCCTCATAAAGTTATAAGTTATAACGATCCGAAAACATAGCTTTCAGAGTTGTATTTGCGTAAAATAATTTTTGTATGCAATCCAACAACAAATTTTCAAACTAGTATATTATATTAATATACCTCGTGAGTACCCCATATGTATTTATTGCTATGATTTTCGGAGCACTTTGACACGATCATAGCCTCGTTCACTAAGAGAAGGTCCCCATCGAACCTAAGGACCTTAACCCTTGGAGACACAGAGTTAGAGTGACTAGTTAGACCAAAAATCTGGGTCGCACTTTGGATTGCACAMTTTGGTGGTTTTCACCATGGTTAAAGGTACTAAAGCACTCATGGTGTCCAATTGCCTGGCCGGTAAATTCTGCAGCTGCAAGCCAAGGATTATCAGTTTGAATGTTATAATTATATGAAGACTTGGACTTGAATACGTTAGCTTATATATAGCTATACTATATGCGGGATAATTCCTAGACCCGATTAGTAACGTGATGAAAACCCTCTAAAGATCATACACGAAGGGGCGATATCACCATTTTAGTGGTATATGCATATAAACAGATACTGTGATACTGTGGGGCCCGGGGCCTTTAACTTGGCCTCATGCATTGGTATTACACGGCAGTGGTCAATATGGATGTTAATATAGAAAAATGTTAGGGCGGATACGCGACTCGTTATTCCCTCCAWAACAGGAGTGSTAAGAACCACTCCAATGGCTGCATTAGAAAGGCTACTCAAGGCTAAGAAATCGACACCGGCAGCGTAAGGTGAATTATTTACAAGGATCTTCGCGCTTTGTTTGGGAAACAAAGTTCTGGTCACACTAAAAGAAGGTGGATGGCATAGGATCATGCGACTTACCAGCGTAASTTACAAGAAGTACATATGTATACAGATTGTTTCAAAATGGCTAATGGAGTGGGAGCCGGGATACATTGCTGGGCCTGGATCTCTTGTGCCCCTTCAAGCTTCAGGAGGATTTTGCTATGAGGAAACCGGCGGAGATGGCTAAYAATGCAGAAAACAACACGAAAAAGAATAAATATATGCATCGACATCCAGTCGGCAATCAAGGCAATAATCCCATATTCGGAAATCAGCTGCATTGGGGTTCAAGGTCACAAAGAAATTCCGGGAAACGAAATAGCTGATGAAATTGCCAAAAGATCCATCCGTCTGGCTATCCCTAAAATCGATACACAATGACATTTCGGAAAGGATGGACAGGTATATCTAGGCGAAATTAAATGCCTAAAGTACATGCATTACAGCTAAGTTGAAGCCAAGATGCCTTTTACTCACACCGTCTCGAAAGTATAACCGAAAAGTTGTTGGCCTCAGTTGACGACCYACTTGTATCATATGCGAATGCAGAATGTGTATATGTAACGACGATACCTGCAGAAATTGAAAAGWAGTAAGTCCGGTGCCTCGGTCTAGCACTATCCAAAACTATTCTAGCCGGCTAACGGCTCAGCAACGGGTGCAATACATACGTGCCTTGACGGCAGCATTAGAAGTCATGCTGGAACTTAAACCGCTCCACCCTGGAATGAATTAAACATTTAAACAATGCTTCACAGGACAGCAGAAGAGTATAGTAGGGGGAAGGTAATCGACCCAACAAATAAAGGCCTTAAGTAAAGAAATATCACTGACTCTTCGCCCCAGGACACTAATACCAAAAGGGTAAATTACTCAAAGAAGCTTTAAGCAGTAAAGCTGAATAAAGTAACTCCATGTTTGGCCGTTACTGAGGACTATTAAGAGGTACCCTGGCGGCTTGAAAACATTGGAAGGCATTGGCACAGGTGAGTCAGCTCAACGACCTATCAAAACCAAGTGCACCTAATCTGGGTGCCAGGGGGTAGCCGGAAATAAGTGGCTGACGAGTTTTCCCGCAGTGCAGCTGCGTCCARAACGATAGAACCGGTACCATGCATTGCAGTTGTAGGCTTGAGATCTACTTATTTAACATGCGTATAGATTGTTGTGCTGAGTTTGCGCRYTCCACAGGATTAAGTCCCTTGGATCATCCATATGCATCCGWATAGGGAACTCAGAGCCTCAATAAGACCCAGAAGGTTTTAACAGCGTGCTGCGCCTATGTGACTCGTTGCGGCAGAGAGGATGTACCTCAATTTATTTCTATCTATATACYTAACTACCTAACTACCTGTAAATAYGTATATTGTGGCAAACAAATTACACCCTATTCAATAACAAATAAAATGATGATTTTCGGGTAACGTTTTATAGTCTGCATACGGATTCTTATTCGCTAAATTGAGGCGTGAGGCTGCTTAACACGTTGACAGCCAACTACAGCATAACTCGTAGTATGATATTATCCCGTGCTACCTAAAACTACCACTATTTGTGTAGCTACGAGTAAAACCGTATTATAATAGTGTTAGTATCGATAAATGGCTTCTGGGAAGATAAAAATATTTTGGGTTTGGGTTCCGTGAGCTTTTTTTTTTATTAAGAAAAAAAAATTTATGGAAAAATTCATTCAATATAATGGAAAAATTAACTCAAATACAATAAATAAATAAATATATTATTGTTTGTGGTGTTTTTAAAACAATTTTCCACACAAAGGGCTGGCTTCTCTGGCCAGGCTGGACAGAAGTAACGCGTTTCTCGGCKTTTTTTTTTCTTGGTTAAACACACAACATTGCTTTGTCGGACGCTGTTTTTGTTCCGTTGGTGGTAAACACTCTAAATAATAGAGCTCTTTAGATCTATTTTTTCTAAAAAGTGGTTGAAAATCTCCAATCAAGGCCAAGACTTCATCTCTGAACTTYATCAGTTTTATTTTAGATGAAGTTACTTTTTGGTAAATTCTGTGAGCATTTTGTATATATATCTCTAAAATCTTTCTTAGAGATGAGTAGTRCGAAATCATTTGATCTGATCGGTCAATACCAGGCATTCCATTATATTCGGTTCCATAGAAATTGCTCCATTGCGATTGGATTTCAATAGCGTGCATGTTTGAAATGGAAAGAACTTCTCGTTTGTCTCTCCATTTGCATWCAGTAACAGGACCATTTGTCYGCCARAAACACTCCCCTCWTTTTAGTTTACGATTTACCACATCTTTGGGGTTTCCTTTTCTGTTACTTCGTAGGGTTCCACACTCATAAGTTTGTCGTGTATATAACAGTTTTGAAAGACTAACTTTATTATAAAAATTATCCATGTAAAGCGCGTAGCCTTTATCGAGATAGTCCTCAAGTAAATGTAAAACAACGTCAGCAGTGTGACCTACATTATGGATAGTTCCCTAGTAAATATTTATTTTTATTACAAGACCGTCGGACTCACATAGTTCATATAGTTTGACATCATATTTGTGTTTTTTATTTTTTATGTATTGGCGGAAAAGCAATCTTCCCCGCCATAGCATCGTGGATTCGTCAATACAAATATTTTTACTTGGTACATAGTTTTCATGCATAACATTGTTGAAATGATTTAGGACTGGTCTCACCTTGTGTAATCTGTCGGTAGATGGTTGTGAGTTATCAACCAAATTTCAATTCTCATTCCAGCACATTTGATCTAACAGATTCACTCTTTACCATTAAATAATTTATTTTATATACTCTCAACAAGTAACATTTAAAAATTAACACTTTAAAAAACTTTAATCTAATTCTTAGTTTTGGCTGTTGAAATTTTTGTTTCTGTAGCTGAGCAGCTTAAGATCGCAACGCTTAAACCCATGCCTTTTATGACTCGGCTAATTCCGCTCGTTCGCGGATTACGGCCATCGCGTCGGTTGGGCGGGAGGAGGGTAATCGTTGGATATTATTATTATTATAAATGAAAATAACGAAGTATCAACTAAAATCGATTGCGGCTCATATGTGTGCGCCAAAAGTTTACATTATATAGCTTGTTTTTGGCCCAGTAATGTTCTATTGTTGGAAAAGTACAAGCTCCCATCTGCAATAAAAGTGCAATAAAAACTTTCATCTCTGYAGCACTTACGTATTGCCAATTTGATATCCTTTTAGATTTTTTTATAGCATTTTGATTCCYATTTTCCAATGTTGCAATTTCTTGCGCAGCATATAAATTAATTTATTCTACCAGTAATGCAAGAAACTCATCCGAAAAAAATAAATCCACCAGCGTTTGTACTGTAAAATTTGATGTATCTAATTTCACACCAACATTTTCTTCGAAAAAAAAATAATTCAGGATTGTGTTGAATTTCTGTCTACAAATCATCATTCTCATTATCAGATTCGGGGACGACTTCAGGTCCGGAGATGGCTTCATCTTCACTATCACTTGTATTCTCAGAAGGCTCATAAATGTCGTTACTAYCATCKCTGCAATCATCTTCTGAATCACTTAGATTTGCATTGTACTCAATTTCACTTTGATTCAGTGACCTGTTCCCATCCACATTGGGTTCTTGATAATTATAATAGTAATTTTAGAGAATGTTTATAAATCTTAAAAGAAAGAAAATAATGATAAAATTATGATAATTTTAATTTCTTACATTATGATAATTTTATTATTTAAATAATAACTATAAAACAAAATACTATAGAAAGGAAAAATTATGATCTTTTAGGAAAAAAGGACCTACCTACTACGAGATAATTCGTAGCGTTCTTTTCCAGACGCAAACTAGGAGATAACTCGTAGATCCTTTTTCTCCTTAAAAAACATAATTTTTGATTTTTGATGATACCAATGATCTAGAAATGGAGTTTTTAGTAATATAATGTGAAAAAATCAAAATGTCATTTTTGGACAGTTTTCAGAAAATGGCCTTGGCAGTCAAGGTGTTAAGAACCGCCGGCAATGACAGCTCTCAATATATGAGTATGAAAATTACTGTAATTAATATTGATATTAAAAACTTTGATAATATTACGGGATTTTATAGTTGGGGTATTTTCTGGAGCAATATTTTAAATATTTTATTCCTTTTCGACAAGTAGAAGATSGTTGCCCTTTAAAGTATACATTTTGCATTTCTCCATATATAGAAAAGCTTGGTCGGTTTTTGAAATATTATTCTGCAATTTGTACTGGAAGTTGTCCTTTTTCCACATTCACGTCCATTTATACATACGTATTTACAAAGCAATTACATTGTTGTATCGACAATGACTTTGTACATATGTACTGCCCGGTAACAATAAGGAAGTTATGGTAATATCCCAGCGGAAGAAGGTAGTATTTGGAAACAAGCTTGCAACTTGTATAAAACACACACCCCATCTGTCTTCTTGCATACAAACGAAAGATATTTTTAGGAGTGGCTGTGCTAAAAAATTGACACATTTTCGTCAGAATGTATCAATAGTACTCGTTCAGTGCACTGCTAATATTAAAAATGGAAAAATAACATTTACTGCATTAAAACAAGCTCTGAAATATATGAGATAGTTAAAGAAACATTTTATAACTTAATTCTAATTCTTTTTGAAATCAGTCTTCTTCTGACAGTTTATTTTTAGTTCGAAAATACTTGTGGCAAACCAGAACTTTTTCAGACTAGTTTGAAACTCCTCTGCTTGGTTACTCTTTGTATATTGYACATGCTCATTTGTAGATATTTTCMTATTCACATCCACATCTCCCTATTAGCATTTCCGATTTCTTATTCGAAGTGTTATTTCTATGCGGAAATCCCTCSTTTGAATATCGTTACAACGAACGGTATTGAATGTATTGACAGCTTGGCAATCGTCGTTAAGGACCAAAGAGGGGGGAGATTTGATAATCCATTTGTAACACAATGCGTTTATATGTAAAAACGTACATTTGCGGGAGATATTACGTGCGAACATCATCAACAAGTGGGTTCGTCAATAAGCGACGCATAATTCTCGAAAATACATACATACAKGCATAYATATCTACGTTTATACAACAMATCCATGTGGTTGTAATGTAATGTACATCTCCCAAGGAAAATATGAAAGCTCACAACTTAACTTAACGACTTAAGGTATAATTGGTCTTCCAACGYCTTATGCAAATCAAGGCTTGGGAATGAGGAATTCCCTTGTCCAGGAACATACAAATGCGAGGGTGGTTAAATTCTTATAATTTCGTGTCATGCATTTGGATGTATTCACCAAGAGATACTTGAGATACATCACATATGTATGTATGTATGARGTAAGAAATAGTTTTAAACACAATTTATGGAAACCTTATTTATTTAATACTAGCAAAYTGGTTTGTTTTATTATAATCAAGTCTTATTCCTTCCCTTATTCTAATTCAGAATCTGCACTATTATTAAGCTGGAAGCTACTTACTGTATTCGAGGAGAACTCTATCCCCTTCTACCGTCGGATAAACTTCCTTAATATCGCATATAAGATTCTGTCGTGTGTAGTGTATTAAAGACTGAAGKCCATAGTCAACAAACTGATTGAATCTAATTACTGCGCTTTAAGACCTGGAAAGTCTATAATTGAGTAGATATTCACCATGCGCCAAATCTTGGAAAAGACCCGTGAAAAGAGAATCGACACCCACCACCTCTTCCTCAATTTCAAAGCTGCTTTTGATATCACGAAAAAGAGCTGCCTTAATGCCGCAATGTCTGAATTTGGTATCCCCGCAAAACACCAAAAGCTCCGTTAGGATCGGAAAGGACCTCTCCGAGCCGTTCGATACCAAGCGAGGTTTCAGACAAGGCGACGCCTTTTCGACCATATAGAGAACAACTCGATGTGTTAATACCAGATAAAACTGGATATGGAAGCATTTGGAATCCCAATTCACGTGACTTTGACCCCGTTTCCTTTAATTTTTGACACTCAATGCTTTAGAAGCTAAATATTTTATAAGTGGATCACTACTGACCAATTATTAGATTCTATTCCCAGGATTTATTGCATACCATTTTCCCTTCTTAATTCTTGGTTCTTACATAATTCCGTAATCTTAAGAAAATTAACGACAGGGATGACTGTTTATTTTTGACCGATATCACAATATTCCCGCTCTGTGAAGGAGATTATTTCTTATTCCCTTCAAGATGGAAATGATCCCAGTCTGTCATTTTGTCATCAAAATTTGGTTGCCGCCGTAATGAATACTTATACAGGCGAGTAAGCCAATTTTTTTATTATTATTGTGTAAATAAAGTACGTATATTAGAGCGGGTCGACATACAGTTATTTAGTTAGTTTGTATATAAAAAGTATCAGGATGACAAGACGAGTTGAAATTCAGATGATTGCGTGTCCGTCCGTCCGTATAACCTACAACTTGAGTAAAAATAAAGGCACTGCCACGAAGTACCGAACATGTGTACCCCAGTACCGATAGTTGACTTTTTGCCGAAAATATTGGTGAATGCGTCAGATTCATAATTGAAATTCGGAGACAATGCTTTTCTGATAGTAGTAAGTCGATTCGTTAAAAATAGGTTGAATAAGGCAATGCTACCAATAGCGCCCATATAACTTACATACAAATTTTTGAACTTCCGGGTGACTTTATACCGTATACATCAGACAATATGTGAGTTATCTTAATAACATTGAGAGAGAGACAATATATGAGTTATTTTAATAAAATTGAGAGAGTGTGATTTTCTTATAACGGTGTATATTTGTGCTTAGAATGAAACAAAATCGAGTGAAAACTCGCCATAGACCCCTTATAACTATCAAGCCTTATGTACCTGAAGCTACTTCTCTAGCTTTAATTCTTGAAAGTTACAAGCGTATGAAATGTTAGGTTATACCCGAATTTCGTACTTTCTTTCTTCTTTAGGAGAAGTTTAATTTTTCGGATTATAAAAATTTCTTCGTCAGTTTTGGAGATATCTGAATGATATTTAATAAATAGTTGTTCATTGGCATTCCGTTGATCATTTGTCGGAATGCCCGATTCGATCGGACTACTAAATCACATAACTCGCATACAACTGATTAATCAGTTGTTTTATTTTCCAGTAGCCTGCTTTTAATTAAAAAGCTAAGAGCACGTTATTTTGCAGAACTGTTCTGTAACATGTAATTAGAAATAACTGTGAAATCTAAAGAGAATCCGACACTTCTAATGTTGTTCACAATGATCCGTAGAACATTTGCTACAAACGCCATTTTTTGCGAATTTGTAAGAAAATCAAATTTCAGATATTACTTCGAAATAGCAAAAAAGTATTTGATTCAGTTAAAACTCTAGCTATATTGGATATATTATATTTTCGCCCTAATAATACCAACTTCGATTTCTTCAGTGTTCAGCCCCTCTTACTTGTCCTCTGTGGAGGCATCTTTCGGCGCTGTGAGCACGAATTTACATACATATTTTTGCTCGTGTCCATGCATACTATGTTCTCAAAGTATATCGGATTATGATTCACAGCGCAACGTGCAGGAGAGCCTGCCCAATTTCAATGGCAATTTCGACGGATAAGCATCGCTAATGTAGCTGTAAAAGCTATATTGTGCCTAAATTAGGCCGTTGAGTGTGTTGAGTGTTGACGGCTCATCACTGAATGAGTACTTGTATAAGTTTCACGAGACATATCTGATTTTTGTTTGTTTATAGTGACTTTTAGCATCATGTTCAGTAAAATCAGACAAGTCCTTTGGCTGGATTTATCGTATATTCAGCGTAAAGAAAGAAGAGCACTTTTTATGTATGTATGTATATAAACACATAAATGAATTTGCTTCATAAATATAGTAAGCCGTATACATATGTGTATATATTTTTTATTTTCTCTCTTCAAGTGGGTTTTATTCTTTAATTTTTCCCTCCAATTAAGTATTGTTATAATTATATCTAGATCATAACACAGATTGTTATAATTAAGCAGATAAGGCAATTATTTGATAGTTGATATCCCTTTTGTAAATTCTTCTTCTTCTTGATTGGCGTAGTCACCGCTTACGCGATTATAGCCGA
>NW_017535030.1:142307-149135 GCF_001853355.1 Bactrocera latifrons | reverse complement strand
AGAGGATACTTGGTCAAAGACCGGAAGTCGTGAGCTGCTTGAGTCATATGTAAAAGAATCGTTTCTGGCCACTCCCACGTGAATGGCGATCAGAAAACTTTCCTCACTTGCGTGAACTTCTACACATGACTCCATCCTCCAAAATTAAAAAGTAAATTAAAAAATAAAATTTCCGATAAATGAATGAATTATAAACCAATAAAATATATGTAAATAGGAGCTCTAATCTGCTCCATAAACCGGTCTGGTCGCAAACAAAGTATCTCTATTTTTGACCTACAATAAGTCTCAAAGTGAGACTACTTCAGCTATTTTTGTTTCAATAGAAAAAATAGAAGTTTATAAACAAAATATATTCCTATAAAAAAATAAACATACTTTTCATTTGCCTACTAAGGTAAGGTAAAGCCAAACGTTTCCTGGCATTCACACACTTATGTGCCTTGAAGTTGATCATATGTAGTTGTAGTTAATTATTATGGTATATTGCCGGTTATATGACCGTTGCCATAAGGTAATACCTTAATTACATATGTATATCAATTAATTTTATTGTAGTATTATCACATATTTAAACAAAATTCCCTTACAGAAATTTTTTAATGCGATTTGTACGTAATTCGCTCTCTTTAATTCATGCTCACTCTATAAAACACATAGGCATGTGTATGCGCTCTCTTCCACGCCTATTAAATGTAAATATTTGACATGCTGTCACTTTTGGCCCGATAATTGATCTGAAAAATGCGACAGGAAATTAAAGGAAATGGCGGATGAAACGCGAGTCTTTTGCAKTAAGTACGGACCAAAAGCGAACTGCATATTTGTACATGTTCTGCTGACCAAAGCGAATTCTTATGCATTTAAAGTGTATAGGTAGCAATTATACATATATGAATATCTGCGTAGTTATATACGGATATATAATATATATATATATATATATGTACAAAGTGGTATTTAACGGTGTAGTCTGTTGCATGTGCGTAATTTATTGCCATTTTTGCTTGTAGCCCTGTTGTTGTTGTAATTTTCGACCTTCTGTTTTTGATTTATTGAAAGTGTTTACGCATCCGTTGCGCGTCAGCAGCTTTTCCGTCGCCTTTAGTAATTTAAACCGACTCAAAACTGAAACGAGCCTCCGGCCAATCAAACAAACAATCAACAGAAGCCGTGGAAGGAAGCGTAAAAAATGAGCCGAAGAAAAAACTAAAAAACTGTTGCTTTTGCAAGCAAACAAGGCGATTTCATAGACCGCAAAACAACAATCACATAATGAACCTGTTTGACCTGCCTACGCCAAAGAGAAAGCACCTATGGAGGCAAGTGGTGGCTGCCGGCCAGTGGCGGGGGCGAATGAGTAACATTCGGTCGACTGTCCAGCCAGTGCGGGGTGTTGTTGATTTATGTGCGCTGGACCACCACATTCTTTTATTGTAAACAAAAGATGGTGGTTGACTACAACACCAAAAAATGCATATGTGTGGGTATGAACTTCTGTGTTCTCTGCACAAGTTTTCGTCTTCGAAAATAAGCTATATTTATGTGCAGGTGCTGGAAGAGCTAGAGCGTTTGCATTGATTTATTGGCACGTTGGCATTGTGTAAATTAGTGGCACAGTTATAAGCACAACATAAATACTAAACGAAAAGTAAATCTTCGCAAACATGTTTTGAATATGAACAATAAAGCAAAGTTAGCGCAGAGAACCGAGAATGACGAATCTTTGCAGCACATGACTTTATTAGCGAGAATCAAAGCACTTGCTTGCAGCAAATACCAAAGTAACTGTAGTACGACTTCCAAACATTTCGCTTTCATGTCGATAGGATGAAGGCGTACACAAATATGTTGTTGCATGTGGACGTGAAGGTGGGTGACTCTGTTTACAGTTGATAAAATCCGATAACATGCTGACTTACACGCAACGGAAGTTTTGAAGGYATTGCTAATTATTTGAAAACCCTTTGGTGGGTATCGGAACTATTGGAGTTCAGATCTTTAAGCAGAAGATTGTTCAACAAAGCCCGTAAAAGTAATTATAGTGGCGATTGGGCGATGTATAAAAAAATACTTGCTATATTTAACTCATTAATAAAAAAAAGCCAACAGAGTTTTATGAAAATCCTTCAGCGAAAGCGTTAAAGGACGCAGCTTGTCAAAGTTGCAGGTGTGGTGAAAACATCTAGACACCCTGGCTAAGGTTGAATCATCTAGGTTGTCACATTTGCTACGATTCCGTTTAATAAATTGCAAACAAGTAAATGAACCTTGGTATGATACATAAAAATGTTTGAATAAATATAATATTTATATAACTTTAAACCGATTTCAAACATCAATCTGTCTCAAGTATTTTTATCTGAGAGTACTCCTGAGGCATACTGTAAGACACCGTTGCTTTATGCAAGTACTCGCGTATATGGTATATGCAATGTGTGTAGACTAGTGTGAGTTATATAAATAAAACGACTGTAGGATCAAAATCCAAAAGCATAATATTCTTTCATTGCTTGGATATTTGAAAATTTTCTACCAGTTTGTGTAAAAAGTAAATTATTTTTCGCCTTTGCAGACATGCTTTAAGCTTTAAATTTATGCTATATATGTATAATATGTACATAGGCGCGGTGTGGTATAAATTTATTTCGCTTACGTAAAATGCACAACAAAGAAATACCACGCAGAGGCTATTATCCACCAAGTTACATACTTGTACATATGTATATGAATTTATTCGCCACCAAGGCTCACTGCCAACATTTGTGTTTGAGTTGGACAGAAACCAAAATTGCAAGAAAATATGTATATATGAGCCTACACACATACATATATGTATATGTRTATTACATAACTGCAACTCTACAAGGTCAATTTGTGAGCACCATTATCCAAACAGTATTTGCAATGCGTTCGTAATGTAGAGACATTGGTGGAACAATTCGCCGAACAAAATATCAAGATCTGGGAAATACATTAGTTGAAAAAATGATTTATTTGAAATATTAGCGAAAGGAAACGAAAATAATTATATAAGGTTGTTAAATATGTTACAGTGATCGGATTTAGTKCAAATATGTGCCGTTTCGTTGTTTCGTTGAACACTACACCCTTCCTGTTGGTCAATTTTGAACGCTTCTGGTCGATCGCCTGATTGAAGCGGTTCAGTTGTTCGCAGGAGATGGTRGAATAAAGCGTCTGGCCATATGGGAGCAGCTCATAGTGGACGATTTCCTTCCAATCCCACCACACATACAGCAAATCCYTCCTGGCCGCCAATACCTGCTTGGCCACTGTTTGGGACGATTCGCCGGCCCTCGACCACGAACGTTTTCGCTTGATATTGTCGTATGTGATCTGTTTTTCGTCACCAGTCACCATCCGCTTCAAAAATAGGTCGAGTTCGTTCCGTTTCAACAGCATATCGCAGGCGTTGATTCGGTGAAGACGGTTTTTTTGCGTCAAATCATGCAGCACCCAAATATAAGACTTTTTTGTGTATCCAGTCTTCTGCAGATGGTTTTAAATGGTTTGGTGACTAACTCCCATTTTCAAGCTCATTTTCTATGGATAATGTTTAGATGCCAATAAGTCAAAGAACCGCCGTTGTAACGATAGGAAAGTACTGCTGAAGACCACAATTTGTCGATTTCAAGACGTTCTCCAGAATTACGCCCGTCTCAAACTACAGCCTGGCGGATTTTGAAAAAAGATTTGGGCTCACTCAAGAACTCCGTTGAACCACCGTAAAGGTCGTGAATTTGCTGATTTAGCCTTGGAACAGCTTGAAAATGATTACGTTTTTTAAAAAATCATATTTTTCGATCAGGCTCACTTCCATTTGAGTGGTGCCGTCGTTTGTGGTGCGAAGAAAATGCATAATTTATTCATGAACAGCCATTAGATTCAMCTTAATTACCAGGTTGGTGTGGTTTTTGGTCTGGTGGAATCATCGGACTGTACATCTTTCGAAATGAARCTGGTGACACATTTACTGTCAATGRACAGCGGCATAGATCGATGACAACCATCTTTTTATGGCMGCAATTGGAAGAAGTTGATCTTGACAACATCTGGTTCAAAAAAGACGGGAATTCGTGCAACACAGCACGTGCAATAACCGAATCATTGCGCGAAATGTTTGGAGATTCGATTATTTCAAGAAACTAATGCATTAACAGTACTCCAAGAAGTTATGACTTAACTTCAACAGTACTTCTTGTGCAGTTTTTTGAGGTCATTAGTCTTAAGCAATAAACCAAACTGTCTTCAAGCTTTAGAAATCAATATTGAACGTGCTATTCATGACATACGTTTTGATTTAGAGGAAAAACTATTCGAAAATTAGGTCCATTGAATCCGTTCCTGCAGAAAAAGTCGTGGAAGTCATTTGAGTGATGTTATAATCAGAACTTAATTCGATTGTACTTATCAGAAACACAATACGGCTTTATGAAAAAGAGGTCCACCATTGACGCACTATACGAGATGTCGTTGACACCGCGAAATGCCCAGTAAGTGGCAAGCGATGGAAAGGCGGAACAAAAAAAATATTGTGCGCTGGTCACCCTGGATGTGAAGAATGCCTTTAACTCAGCAAAGTGGGCAAACATAATCAAGGCTCTGTATGACATAAGCTCTCCTCAATATCGTATGGTAATTGTTATAAGTTRTTTTGAGAACAGGCGACTTTTATTCGACACAGATGAAGGCACCAAGACCTCCTTGATTTCGAGTGGAGTACCGCAAGGAGTGGAGTACCCCCGTCTATGGAACATAATGTATAATGGGGTTCTAAGGAGACACCAACCGAAAGCTATTAAATTAGTTGTAGTAGTAGTGGCTAAACATCTCGACGACCTCCAGAGCAAATTCAATGAGTGCACAAACGGTCTGCGCCAATGGCTCTCGTCAATGAGTTTAGAACTGGCTGAGCAAAAGACAAAAGTCTTCCTCATAAGTACAGGGTGGCTGATGAAAGCCGCTACCAAAAAAAAATTAAATAACTTTTTTTCTATTTAATGAATCTAATTAATGTTTATTTTATTTTGCAGATTGACTTTTATATTTAACAAAAATGGTTAACTGGGACACTGAATCAAGAATTTGGATTGTCCCCCGCTATCACGCACTGGAGTCCGTAGTTTCGGTTCAAAGAGAGTATAGGCGCATGTTTGGCGGCAATCCTCCGAGCAGATGGCCCATAGTGAGACTTGTAAACAATTTTGCCGAACMTGGGACGGTCAACAGAAGACCTTAACATCGAAACCCTTCAGTTCGAATGGAGGAAACAATCGCTGCTGTAGCTGCTGCCATACAAAACAATCCACGTGTTTCGACAAGAGCTTGTCTGCTMAAATGGGTGTAAGCAGACAGTCATTACAGTCAATTATGCACAAAGATTTGGACATATTTCCATACAAAATTCAAATGGCCAACAAACTGAACGCTGCAGACTTTCCGATTCGCTTGGAATTTTGCCAGAAGATGCTTTAAATGGTGGAAGAGGATGGAAACATGTTGAACTGTCYTTTCATGTCTGACGAGGYCCATTTCGATTTAAACGGCAACATAAACAAACAAAGTTATCGAATATRGAGTGCTTCCAACTCACATATACTCCACGAGACGGCATTGCATCCACTTCGTGTCACAGTGTGGTGTGCAGTTTCATCACGCTGCATTGTCGGGCCCTACTTCTTCGAAGAAAACCGTTACACGTTACGGTTACTGGATACCGTTACTTGAGTATGTTGAGAGAGTTTATCCATCCAGAATAACGCCGAATGAGAATTTCTTTCAACTCTGTGTGGTTTCAGGAACATGGTGCAGCTCCTCACATAGCCCAACCTGTTATGATAGAATTGCGACGAAAATTTCCCAATAAGCTGATATCCAGAAACTCCACATTCCGTTGGCCACCCAGGTCGCCTGACCTTACTGCAACTGACTTTTTCTTGTGGGGTTATTGCAAACAGGAAGTCTACAAAGCAAAACCAACAAATTTGAATGAACTAAGGCAAACCATTCGAGAAACAATTGCGACTATTCCTGTCCCAACTCTCCAAGCAGTAATGAACAACKTTTTGGTAAGATGCCGCACATGCATCAACGAGCAGGGGGGCATTTAAATTCCATTATTTTTAAAACTAATTAAGCTATAGGTAATAAAATTGAATGAGGTTTAACATAAATAAAAGAAAAATGAATTCCATACACTGAAAAAAAAAAAAAAAAATTATTTGAGTTTCTTAATGTGGCAAAATTCATCAGCCACCCTGTACAAGAAGAGTGAACGAAAGATGATGGCAAATAAAGGCTGCGTGCGTTCCAACCAACGTTTTTTACTCGCAAATGTARTGAGATCGGTTATGTTATATACGTCTCCAATTTGTATCCAGGCGCTAGGCAACGAAGCATATGTAGACAAATAAACACAGTACACAGGCTGTCGGCACTAAGGGTTATCAGTGCTTTCCGAACAAGTTCAAGTGATGCTAATGAAGTAACAGCCAGTATGATACTCATTGCCATCCAGAGTGATGAACACAAACGAGTATACCGAGTATACAAATTACCAAAGTCAACTATAATAGCCAAAAGAGAAGATAGAATGAAAAGCTTAACAATATGGCAGCAGCGGTGGCAAACCTCAATTCTTTTATTGCCCTCGCTTTTTAAGTACAAGAGAAAAACTTAAAACTACAATCAGTGGTAGTTTTACCGTGGAAAATTTGACGACACTTATGTGTCAGTCCACTGAGAACTGGAAAGCTGTCAGCGAAGCGGCAGCCTCAATCATGACAAAACTTAGACATTTAGAAAAGA
>NW_017535030.1:140507-141489 GCF_001853355.1 Bactrocera latifrons | reverse complement strand
CAAATGCATGTAAAAATTCAAACAGCCAAGTTCTTGGATTTTGTTATGAATTTAATTAATACTTCGCGTTTTTTTCGAATCGTTACATTTTGGTAATTTTCTCTATAACTTGACAGTACTGTTAGTGACATGTATGCCAAATTTCAGGACAAAATATTCTTTAGTATTTGAGGTACGCGTTGTTTTGTGAGGCTCTAARAGCGAATTCTTCGATTTTTACTATGTCTGAATTTATTGAACAAAGAAGTGCGATAATGCACCATCTGCATACACACACATACATACTGCATTGGTTATTCGTGATCATTTCGCTACATTTTCAAGTAATATCGTGCGCCAACCACCGCATTCACCTAATTTACCTTCGTGTAACTTCGGCTATTCGGCGAATTCACATGACCACTCCGAGGACACGGTTTTGACTCGATTGAGGATATAAAATCTGAGTTGAAGAAAGCGTGATGGCCATCACGACAGAGGATTTTTCGAAGTACTATGATGACTGGAAAACTCGTTGGCATAAGTTTTTGCAGCGGAAGAGGATTACTTTGAATTAGATGAAATAAAGAAAACTCACCCTTTGATCACAGTAGTATATGCCAGTTTATGTCCCAAATTTAAATTAAAAAATGTAAAAATTTTTGTGAAAGATATATACAGTGAACCAATAAGGTTTATATACACCTCTCCTTTATTTACAACAGCGCGCCAGTTGTTTCGTGGCGCTAATTGAATMTTCCAAGCTAGGACTTTAGTTCACAATTGCCTACTCAGTCGGAAGGAACACCTATTGGCAABATTTATCCTGCGTTTGATTTCCAGGCTGCCATTGTTGGTGGTGTTTACACTGGTTCCAATATGGACGCAATTGTCTTCCAAGTCGCCAAGTCGCGAGTGCGACGACTGTTTGTTTGATGACAGGAGATATTTCGTCTTGCCCTCGTTCACTGCCAGACCCATTTGCTTTGCTTCCTTGTCCAGT
>NW_017535030.1:119604-139942 GCF_001853355.1 Bactrocera latifrons | reverse complement strand
CCTTTTTTGAGGATTGGGCATAGCACACTTAAATTCCAATCGTTGGGCATGCTTTCATCCGACCATATTTTACAAAGAAGCTGATGCATGCTCCTTGTCAGTTCTTCACCGCCGTGGTTGATTAGCTCGGTCGGCAATCCATCGGCTCCCGCTGCTTTGTTGTTCTTCAGACGGGTAATTGCTATTCGAACTTCTTCATGGACGGGCAATGCAACGTCTGCTCCATCGTCATCGATTGGGGAATCAGGTTCACCTTCTCTTGATGTGGTACGTTCATTGCCATTCAGCAGGCTGTAATAGTGTTCCCGCCATAATTTAAGTATGCTCTGGCCATCGGTCACTAGATCCCTCTTTACCGCCGTCGGCCGGCTTATCAAGTTTTTCGTACTCACYCATTTCGGCCCCTTTCTTTTCCTGTCTGCAAATGCGACTCACATCGCTCTTCAACTCTCGGTATCTATCCTATCCCGCACGTGGTGTGGTCGATCGTAACTTTGCGAGGTAAGCACTCCTCGTCGTACCTGCTGTTCTTTTGTACTTTCCGAAAACCAATGGTTTCAGTTGCAGTTGTACGTAAGGAACTTGAAATGTCATCCCACAATTACCTTATACCGAGTTGTTGACGAGTGCTCTCAGAAAGCAGGAGTGCACGCCGAGTAGAAAATCGCTCGGCTATCTCTTGTGATTGCAGCTTCTCGAGGTCGAACCGTCCTTGTGTTTGATGGCGTGCGAATCGTGGCTGMAAAAAGATAGCGGTCCGAGTCGATGTTAGGACCTCGGAGCGCATCTAAATCACTGGAGACGTGTCTTCCGTCTATCACAACATGATCGATCTAGTTGGTGGTTTTTCCATCCGGAGACAGCCAGGTGACTTGATGAATTTTCTTCTGTTGGAATTTATGGCTAAAAATAATCATATTTCGGGCCCCGGCGAGGTCGATTTGGGGATGTTTCATTGTGGATACTGAATTTRCCGGCCTTTGTGCCAAAGATACCTTCTTTGCCTACCTTAGCGTTAAAGTCGCCAAGCACGATTTTGATATCGTGGCGGGGGCAGCTCCCATARGTGCGCTCCAAGCGCTCATAGAAAGCATATTTTCTGCATAAAATCGGAAAACGGAATTTTCAATCAAAAACTCTCACGCCAAAATATTTTACTGTTTTGAAAAGTGAGCAGGGTTTATGTTGGTTTCTGATGATATAAAAAATATATGTATACACTACTATCCTAATTTTCTCATATAAAAAAAAARCCCCATGCTTTTTGCAATATATCGCACACTAAGTACAAAAGAGTCAGAATTCAAATACATTTTTTTCCATATGTCAATTCATAAAGCACTCATCCAGAAAATGTCCTCGCTAGGTTTACTTTTCTGCTGATTGCGTCGTTTGCTTCGCTTGTGTACGATCTGTATTGTGTTGCTATTGTTGAAATAAATCGTCAATTTTCTGTTTTTTTCTTCGAAGTTGTTATTTATTTGAGTTGTGCCACTTTCATGAAACAATTGTGATTATCACAATGTTATTAGATGTTTTAACTCGAAAGTGTCTCTTTATTACTACAAGGTGTGTTCGCAAGTAAACAGGACTTAAAACAGAACAAATGGYTTTTTCGGCTTTAATTAGTCTTCTTCTGCTTCAATACAGCTTTTTGGCAGTCCGAAAGAATTTCGATGGCCTCTTTCGATGGCTTCTACGTCTGCATAATGCTTYCCTTTCATGGGCTAATGCATTTTTCCGAAAAGGAAAAAGTCGCACTGTGCCATATTAGGTGAATACGGGGAGTGGATAATGGTTAAAAAGTGATTTTTGGTCAAATAATCGCCYTTCGAATGTTGGATTCTGAGAAATTTTTGGTCGTCAGTCAATTTGTGCGGAGCAAACCGTTCACACATCTTCCATAAGGCCAAATGTTCGGTCAAAATGCGATAAATCRATGTTTTGGATATGTTCAATTCCATTTCCATGAATTTCAATGATGATTTTGGCTGATTTTTAATGAATTCACGCACAGTTTCGATGGAATTTCCGGTGATTACGGATTTTGATTGGCCCACATGTTGATCGTCATTTATGTCCTCACGACCACTTTGAAAACGTTGAAACCACTCGTGCACTCTGCCACAAGATAGGCAATCATCGCCATAAACTTGTTTCATTGTTTAAAGTTTTACCAAATTTAAAAAAAAAAAAATGTTTAATGTTGGCTATTTGTTCGAAGCTCATTTTCCCACCGATAACACAAACATACTGACACTTAAAACGCAATAACTCCACTTCCAATCAATGAAATATCATGAAATACTCACTGGACCATCAATAACAGATTCTAACGCACTAGTCGACATATAGATTGCGAAAAAACGGGGCGGTGGATTCAAGAAGTTTACTTTTTACCTGTTTACTTTGGAACGCGCCTTGTATAAAGATCTTGACCTGCCCCACATATAACTATTGCCCGGATTTTCMTCTCTCTTGCCTTCGTTCCATATGTTTGGTGATTGTATGTAAGGTACCTTAATGCAACTCAGGGAACATTTTTGGTTATGTGGCATATTAGTAGTATGAGYGGCGGGCAAAAATACATAAAATCGGGTCGATATTACCGTTCACTCCTATATACTACATATGATTTTGCTTTTCTGAATCTTATCCCGAATATGTCGGTCAGTATATAACTGCTTGGATTCCGATCATSTGGTTGTAATTTTACACTTTAAGTTATCCATTTTCATACTGTGTTCAGATAATAGCCCGTTGCAGGTGTATATATTTAGTAAAAGTTGATGCTAAATAAATAATAAAGATTTCTACCACAGTCAAACCGATGGCTTAGCAGACACCGGTATGATCTACAATATATCCAGATACCGTATACTTAATGCTCACTTTTAAGCGCACCAGGCTTCTACGGAAACACTTTGGTTTAAATATATTTAGTTGGTTGATTAAAGAAGTAGGCGCAAGAGCACCAGACCATAGCCGGCCGTACTTAGGTYATAATTGAGCTCATTGTGCCGCCGGGTAGTAACCATCCGCTTGTAATATCCAGTAACTCGGTTACTTTGATAAAATATTTCTACTCCTCTTTCGCAATGATTTTTAAATTGGAGGTGGGAATATATTCCGTCTCATCCGTGTTAATACTGGGCATTCGCAAATATAATATTTCTTCGTCTCATGCTCCTGCTCAGAATTCCGCCCAATACATTTATCCAATTTTTTGAAAAGGGGATTTAAGAGTAGGTGCTCTGTGATAATCCTTACAATTTTACTAAGTACCCTTTTGCTTTTTGGTCTGTCGTCCATCAACGCCATCCCAAATTAACTTTGTGGTGTACCTTGTCTTGGTAGTGTTCTGAGACCTCAGGTGTTCCTTTAGGAAGGAATTGGGTTATCAGCTGCCCAAAAGAGGCCAACTCCTCTGCCTCTTAGTTTCCTTCTACCCATATATGACTGGTTACACATATGATAATAACCGAGTTACCTACTGAGTGTCTTGGTATTGCCTGCTTGAGGTAAAAATCGAAGCCTTATGGGCTTGGTTGTTAGTGCAGATGCCCACTGGGTACCTTCTGTTCTATCCACTCTCTAGACCTGAGTCACTGAGTAATTTATTTTAAATCTCCTATCTCTGAGTCTGGCTCCAATGACCTGAAATCCTGAACCGGCTGACCGTAAGCATTGCATCATACTACACTATGGATTGGTCGGATATCGAAGATAACCTTCAGAGCTTTTATTGATGTAATTTTTATTGCACTTGTAATATCCAGCAGTTCCAGGGGATTATTGCGGCACTTTTTCAAGACTATACATACCATATATAATATTATATTAGTATGGGACAGATGACACTTGTGCAGAGCCAATAGACCATGTGCGTAGTGAACTCCACGTGGGAAAATGGCTCTTATGCAGGAGTCCAAAGGGAAAATGTGTTCCTTCTGGTTAATTTTTTTTCTAGGATAACTCCGAGATATTTGGAAGAGCTCRAGTTTGTCTGTTTTCTCCGGATTGACAATTAGGCCGCTACGCCCGAGACAGGCGATCAAGGTACATTCCTGAACAAAGGACAACGAGGTCGTCCATGAGCAACGAAAATTGCATTAAGGATTAATCTTTTTCATTACTTATAATACTTCTAATAAAGTGAAATGCCAGTGAAATCCAGTAAATTTAAAACTGTGATACTTACCCCTCATAACCGGTGAACGAGAGCCAGATTAGTGACTTCAAAACATAATGCGATAATATCTTCCACTGCAGTCTCAGTTTAGACTGCCTCGAAATATTGCTTAAAGAATCTGCAATAACTAATTAGCTGGTATAGTATTAAATTCCCTAGAAACATCGCGAAATGAAAAAWTTTGCAAATATGAATGAAAGAAAATCCAGGATCTATTTATTTAATTTTTGCTAATTTATTAATTAGATTTGTCTAACAAATTCAACAAATCATGTTTATAGCCAACACTGGGCTTAAATTTGAGTATTCAATTTCAATTATTTTAATGGAATAAGACTTATCGAAAGCAGTACATTAAAAATTCACAGTATTCGTTCGTTTTAAACACATACACATTTTTAAGCCGTACATACATATGTACATATATACTGGTACGCACTTGCCTATAAATTACATGTAATAAATGTATATACTTGTATATATATATTTTAGATTTTAATTGCTTATTTTGGTTTTGGTTTTATGCCGACTTAGCACTTCATAAAATTGGAAGTGTGTGCCCAAGAATAACTTAAGTATATAACGGGTTCTTCAGGAGCGATGTAACATTAGTAAATAATAARTCGATCGAAACAATTATCCCTCTGACTTTTTAAGCATTTTTTATTTATTTTTATTTATGCGAAAAAGGTCATGTTATCGGTWTTCATACCTTCAAATGTTGCTTAGCGCTCTTTTATAATTAACCAGTAATAGAACACCCTGTATATGCTTTRGAACTTAAGAGAGAACATTTAGCGGAACTCATTTCATGAGTAATTACAAGGTAAATAAACTTTTTTCCTAACTGCAAAAGGCACCGCGAAGTGGAGGCGAGACGCGAGGGAGCGTGTCGTTTCAAGGATAGTTTGCGATAGTCTTTTTTCGCTGAAAAATTTCGACTGCACAGCTATGGCCGCGGGTCAACACGTTGCTTTGTTTAAAGGTTCATTTATCATACATTTCATTTGTGTGCCATGTTGTGGACCTGCTTCAGTGAAACTTTGTGGGGCACGCTCCCCTGCGACCGCTACGAGTATGCCAACACTATTTGGTTTTGTGGGTGCTTAGCACCGCTTGCGATATCAATTTACGGCATTGAATTACACACCGTGGTGGTGAATCGCCAAAACCGGTTCACTGCGGTGGTAATAAATTAGGCAACGTGCAAACGCCCAGCTCGCCCGCACAACTGAGCAACCGTTCGCCACACTCTTTGTCAGCTCGCGCCTTGGGAGTTGGCCGCCTCCGCAACTAGCCGCGCTTGCCGTTGACACCCCGRAACATAAATTTAATAAACAAAGTCAGGAGAAAAAACACATTTTTTCCTTCACAAGTTCTCGGAAGTGTTTTAGTTTTGTCAGCACACTTWATCGGTAATTATTATTATCAGTTACAATGCGACAGTGCTGACACCGCTGACACCGTTAAGTCAGCTCATTTGTTTAAGGTTCGCGCGCCTTTGCGTTTATGTACATAAGAATTTTAATTAAGCATAGCATTACATAGCGGTTCAAAGTGTATGCCATCGGCAGGATTTTTGTCGTGCTGCCAGCAACCCACCCAAAGGACATGGCATGAGCTTTGAGCTTTRACGCTTTAGCTTCCTCTGCTGTGGCCCTGTGGTTGCTTGTGTCATTTTTGCYATGTATGTGGCCAGCGCTTATGTTTGAGTTAGAACTTGTGTCTGTTTACAGACACTATTTAAGCTTTCGACAACCAAGTTCGCCGATATTTATTTACCTAAAYGCCTCAAGTAATAAGTTTGAAATGTGAACTGATCTTTAATTATGCAACATTTAGGAGTTTTTTTCTTACACAAGCCTTTGAGTATATATTGCTTGAACTTAATTGTAGTATTTCTTAATTATAATCTYTGTAATTCGTGTTTTAAATTGTTGTAGTCACAATTAGTCTAATTACCTCCCAAGCCTCATAAATACCAACAATTTTGGTTGTCACTCTGTTTGCTTCATATTTGCAATTCCACCACTTATATAACTTAGGAATAACAAATTAATCAAGAGTAGCGGTTGGACTGATTTACATTTTTAATATAATTATCAATTATTTCCGTTAACCTAAGACACTGACTGTACAGGTTCTACTTAAGTAAATAAACTAAACACTAAATCACAAAGCTTGGAATTCCTATCGCAGAAAATATTTTTGAGAACAGTTATGATCGGTTGTGACGACGTGGCTTCGAAAATGAGATTTGCATTTAAATGTCGTTAAGTAGTTGTCTACYAATCTAGCTGTCATCCCATAACTATCTTATATTCGCTAAACTCGCGAACCGAACGAACTTTRAGAGCTATTGCACTTGTAATGCTACAACAATTCCGTTACGCGTCAAAAAATAAATGAAATTATTAACAGTTATTAACAAAGACACTTTCCGAAAATCAGTATTGGTAAATGAGTTAARCACAGCAACACACCTTACTTGAGGACACCAGAGGTATCGAAAAGGATGGTCCCCACACCTAATAAATGGGATTATACACTTCGATCGACCCGTTTCGCAACAGACAGCGCATCTGGGCAGGACATTATTTTTCTGTTCTATCGATTCGTCAGCATGCTTTTCGCGATGTAAACATCAACTYCGAAATATTCGGGCATGTATTCAGACTTATTGAATTTGTCCCYAATTGTGTTATTGAGAAATTCACTGCAGTAGAGTCTGAAATATTAACATACAGTTAAAGTGGGAAGCCGGAAAAAATCCAATCTAAGTAAAAAAAATAATTTCTTGTCTGCTTTTCTAGTAACCTTAATTTCTAAAGACCGATTAGAACATCGGTTTAAAAAACTTATTGAACCAATCACTACAATTCTTTAAAAACTTTCCAAATAGACTCATTTTGGGCCGATGTAGCTCTGCTGAGGAAGCGTTGGGCTACCGGACTTGGTTACGTAGCTGTTCACAAGAAAGGAGGTGTGAGCGGGGCGTTGWCGTGGTGCCACTTCCAATCGGACGATCGACCTTTTTTGATAGATTAAATAAATTAGGCAATTAAACGAATATTTAGAAGATGGTCTGAGCTCAAAACTTTGCGCACACGAGTCACATTGTCTGTGTTTGTCGAAGTCGCAGGTCCAGCGACCTCTTCCCGGGCCTCCATAAAGACCGGCTGCCACCGAAATACACCACTTTTGCTAAAGCAACAGCTGAGTATGCCTGCTTGATCATATGAAACGTCTCTGTCGTCTGACGAACGCTGCTCCGAAGTACAGTCGCGGCGGATGAAAATCTGTTTCCGGACAAACCATGTAGGAAGTAATCAAATGCAAAAATATTTATCCTTACCTCATAATCTTTCTATGTGCATATAATATATATTTTAGACAAGAATCTACAAAAGGTTTTTGAGAAACCTTTAACCTAATAACTTAGTGCATTATATGGAACTGCTGAATATTAGATATATGCAGGTTATTAAAAATAGTAGTAGAAAAATAACTTGTGTACACAACCARCTGCCAGACCCGCTCTAAACTGCGTCCAGCTACATTTTTAGTAGCTTTAGGGTCATGCAGGAGTCGTCATATGCGCGCCGAATGGGCATTAGTAACAACGGTACATGAGATAGAATGTATAGAGCTAGAAMACCTCCTATGCTTCTGCCCAGCCTTATCTAGAGYTYGTCTTAGAGGTCTAGGAGCTTYGCAGTTCAAGTGACCAGTTGAAGTATCAAAATTAGATTTCATGTCGCTTTAAAAGTTCGCAGAAAGCGTTGACTTACTRTGTGATGAATACTTCAAATTAAACTAAGCCTCCATCTGGCATTACTAAGGACCAGAGAGTCTACGTATGGTGTTACAGCCGGCTAGTATAACCTAACCTATGTGTTTTATTTCTAGGAATTTACCCTTGCCTTTATGTATGCAAGTCTATATGGTATAGATTCATGAAAGAGACTATAAAACCAAGTTTCGCGAGGTCGGCTCTTAAAGATTACTTGGGGTACTTTAGCATGTTAATCTACACTCKTTAATTAATGGAACTTAAATCAATAAGGAAATAAAATAACGTTTCTTATTGTACTAACAATATTACAAAATTTATTTTCAAAGTTCTAAAGTAAACTGCTAACATGAAGTCTTAAATACAATCTTTTCAATCAGTTCGAACGATCGTATTACTTCTTGTTATGATGCAATTACCAAGTCAATTAAAATTTTCTCAAAATAAAAGTATTAATATATACACATATATATAATAAAATGATTTCATAATCCAGATACAAAGTGAGTCCCAAAGTAAACTGGACTTAAAAAAAAAATAAAAGAACAAATGGTTTTTTCACCAAAATCAATTTATTTTATTCAAAATAGTCTCCTTCTCCTTCAATACAGCTTTTTGCACGGTGCAAAATTAGTATATTTACTTAATGGCCAAATGCATTTYTCCGAAAAGGAAAAAGTCGCACGGTGCCATATCAGGTGAAAACGGGGAGTGGTTAATGATTAAAATGTGATTTTTGGTCAAATAGTCGTCCTTCGAATGTTGGATTCTGAGAMATTTTTGGTCGTCWGTCAATTTGTGCGGAACAAACTGTGCACACACCCACATGTTGATCGTCTCTTATATCCTCACGACCACTTTGAAAACGTTGAAACCACTCGTGCACTCTGCTACGGSATAGGCAATCATCGCCATAAACTTGTTTCATTGTTTCAAGTTTTACCAAATTTAAAACAAAAAAATTYAATGTTGGCTCTTTGTTCGAAGCTCATTTTCCCACCGATAACACAAACATACTGACACTTAAAACGCAATAAMTCCACTTCCAATCAATGAAATGTCATGAAATTCTCACTCTACAATCGATAAAGATAGCAAATTTTAACGCACCAGTGAACATGTAGATGCCAGGGGGCGCTAGATTCAAAAAGTCCTGTTTACTTTGGAACATACCTTGTAGAGTAGTATGTACGACTATAGTTCGAAATACGTACACCCAAAGATTTTTTAGCAGTTCTAATTATTATTTCAAATTTGCTTTAGGACTAAATTGGTGAAAAATTTTGATGATTTTGTACGTGCTTTCATAAAAACTGCTTTTCGTTAGGAAAAAATAACGTGAACTAAGTTAATTAGAACTCTATAAGCTGAGCTTGTTCCATTAGCAAACAAAATGAGTTCACTAGAGGCCTTCGGCAAGCCATTTACATGGAAAATACATACATAAAATAAAATATTATTATTTCGTCCATTTTTTCTTTAATTATTGTGAAAATCTCGAAGTTACTAATACGCACTGTTGAGCCGCTTACCTGCGCAACTTCGCGCTTTCGCCCGTGGCAAGTTTGTTGGAAACTTCAAATTGAAGTTGCCACGGACACTTTTATCTGTTTTGTTTTGTTGGGTTAAAGTATATATGTTATAGCAAAAGCAAGCCTTACTCTCCGCGCCCCCGCAGCTTATTGGGCTGCATTGCACCCAATTTTCAAATTGTTCATTGTTTTTCTTTTTTTGCAACACAACTTTCGAACGAACAAACGTCTGACAGCCGAAAGTTTAACTTTTTGCTTTGGCAGTTCCACAAATTYCGTGCAACTAAATTACATTAGTGCGACACACGCTGCTGCCGAGCGAATTCTAGTCACGTTGCGTCGCGGMCATTTTCGCGCCACAGCAAAACGTTTGCGGCGCATTCAAAGTGATCCCCACTACATGTGAGCTCGTGTGTTTTTCCGGTTTGCAAAGAAAAAGCAACAAAATAACGAAAACAGTCAATTTTCAATTCAACTTTGCATAGAAATATAAAAACGGACTCGTAAATATGCCAACGTTACAGATTTGAAATCAGTTTAGCGTGGCAACCGCCTCACATAAACATTCATTTAGATATTGGTGAGCTTGCGCCTATGTATTGGTGCGTGAGAGCGAGSTCGATTTGCATGCAGAGGCGTAGATGATTTCCAACTGTTGCCCTTGAGCTACTGACGCTTGTTCCAGTCCAGTAGACCTCCATATGGGCTTTTCGGCAAGTCAATGTGAAYGCTCGGTTTGATGATTTTATTCATTCGTGGGCGGTAAAACGGTTTTGATAAAATTTGAARAAGAGATCGTTTTGTTTTCGGTGGAAAAGGTAATACTTCACATTCGTTAAAATATTTAATTATGAAATGGAGCAGTTGCACCGAATTTTTTACCCAACTGCTCGACTGCATTTTGTGGAGACAAGCGGAGTTTTGCAACTGAAGCGGATCTAAATTTTATGTGGAAAGGAATTGGCCACACATTTTCAAAACTACTAAGAGWTCCCTTTCTTCAGATACTACAGTCATAACTGCAATAAGTACATTTATTATGAAAACTGCACCCCCACTACCCAAATCCTGCTTATTGTAGAAATAATTTTCTTTCAAAATATTTTCAAATAATATCCGTAATCTGATATTAGCCACAAACCTTCACAAATCCCACCAAAATTTAAAGGATGGAACATGCGAATTAATTGAGTCAACACTGTTCTAGTTGTCTGTATTATCATAATATTTAATTAATTTCAACTTTTTTATATCCAACAGTTCTCTTAAATGGTTCCGGGTTTAAATCCTAGTCAGTGCAGGGCTAAAGTGAACTGTACCCTGAACCCAGCACACAAATGCCTCAAGTAATCGCTTTAGCAGCCACGTCGCCTTACCGAATTCCAATTAAATGAACTTTAATATGGAAAAAATATTCCAATCCTTCTTCCCTCTTTCTTATTCTACACTTATTAGCTAGATATAACTATTTATACGTAACATATTTGCAGAGCATTCAACTATCGTCTTATGGACATAGTGTTCGTTGGAAATTGCGGTTTCATGGATACACTGAAGAAGCGCTTGCACGTCAGTCGCCAGAATGCCGCACGAAAATCAACACTGTAGAAGGCATAAATGAAGGGATTTATGGCGCTATTGAACCAACCCAGCCAGGTGAGTCCCTTCGCCAGCGTTCGACTTACTTGATGCTCCTCCAGGAAAGGGGTTATCAGATAGTATACGAAGAACGGTAGCCAACACGCGATGAAACCGCCGACAACAATGCTCAGCGTTTGCGTAGTTTTGTTCTCCTTTTTCAGCGAAGTGATGCGATTCGAGAGGGATTTGGCGTGGTGGTGATGGTGTTGTTGCTGTATGCGTGTGTGACGTGTCAATGCAGCTGCTTCCGGCTGCAAATGTGGCGATGTGGTCGCACTGGCTGCAGAAGCAATCGCGTTTAAGCCTGAGCCGCTGCCGCCGCCGCTGCCGGAAGCGCCAATATGATGGTGATGTCGCACGCTAAGCGTACGTGCCGGCCAGTGCTGATCACTTAAGCTTGTATTGCCAACTGCGGGAATGTTCAGACCACCGCCCCCGCCGCAACCGCTTGTCATAACGGTCGTGGTGGAGGACGATGTCGGAGTGCGCCTTAAAGACGACGGACGCGTTAATTCATAGCAACTATTCTTGGCATTCGCGGTGCTTAGAGCAAGTAGAGAGTGGCAYTGAGGTGAAGAACCACCATCACCACCACCGTTGCCATTATCATTACCACTGCCGTCAGTAGCTGCCGTGGCAGTGGCGCCAAGAGCCTCACCTTCGCACAGTATCACGTCATGCAACTCCTTGGCAATGGTTTGGTTTGAAAATGTACGGGCTGCTGCCTGTTTTCGTTGGCCCGAACTGAGYTCCTGCTCAGAGAAGTCATGGTCAATGTCATTTTCTACATCGGCGGCTGTATAGCGCTTGAACTTCTGCAAAACCAGAGCAGAGAAAAATACATAAATATCCAATTAGCTTGTTATTTTACTTAAAATTACTGAACATCTACAAAATGAGCACGAATATTAAAGTTTAGATGAGCTATTAAGGAACTGTCTCTTAATTTTGTACGTGCTTTCATAAAAACTGCTTTTCGTTAGGCAAAAATAACGTGAACTAAGTTAATTAGAACTCTATAAGTTGAGCTTGTTCCATTAGCAAACAAAATGAGTTCACTAGAGGCCTTCGGCAAGCCATTTACATGGAAAATACATACATAAAATAAAATATTATTATNCGGCTGTATAGCGCTTGAACTTCTGCAAAACCAGAGCAGAGAAAAATACATAAATATCCAATTAGCTTGTTATTTTACTTAAAATTACTGAACATTTACAAAACGAGCACGAATATTAAAGTTTAGATGAGCTATTAARGAARGGCAAAGTTCGGGTACAACCGAACATTTTATACTCTTGCAGCTTGCATGAATGAAAGCCAGGGAAATACCCTAAGGCGTTAAACGTCAGCCAGAGGATTGGAATCCAAGCAACTCATACTCTGAATCTGACTCTTGTGAAAGCACCTTACATACAATCTTTAATCATAAGGAGTAAAGTCAGCTGGATGTTGGAAAGTTCTWGTATTAGTTATATGGGGCTAGGTCAAGTTTTCGCTCAAATTTTTCCAYTTTAAACCCATGAGTAAAACACGCTATTTTCTTTTCATTTTCAACCCATTTTTGATACACAGAGTAACTATCATTAAGAAAGGATTCTCTCTGAATTTCAATTATATGACCCGTACATTGACCGATATATTCGGTCAAAAGTGAACAAGGGATACTGGGGTCCACATACTCGGTACGTAGTTGCTTTAAAAGATTTTGTTAGATTTTGAGCAAATTTTCATAAGGCCATAAGGTGGCTTACTTTAACATAATTATTATTGCAAACTTTTATTTCGTTATATTAATTACTTCTTGATTTGTGAACYGAAAGTAAAAGAACCAAATGGAACTTAAAATTGTACTGCACGGGAAGTAGGCGTGGTTACAATCCAGTTTTGCATTATGACATAGAAGTATGAGATGCCACATATTAAATTAAGTCGAAATTGGTGGTGCGGGTAGCGAGATATGAAATTTCACCAAAGGTGCCACTTCATTCTCCAGTTTTTAAGCCGTYTCATGCAATCTCGTAGGTAAAACCTACTGATTCTGGCATATTTAGTTATTTTAGTGGTTTTAACAGTACTGTTATATTTGGAGTGAGAGGAATTATCTCGCGATTTCATTCACTTTCCTTCTGTCATAGAAGGTTTTTTTTTTTTTGGTGCAGCTTTAGCTTTTAGCTCAACATATCTCAATTTTAATTCAAGTTACAGCTTACATGGGCTAACGGAAAGGCAAACATATACATATGTATGTACATATATAACCCTATATCTATCTTTACAAGTTTTGGGTGACACGTGCAACCGTTAGCTGAACAGTACTATTGTATTGTACTATTGCACTCTGTAGCAACATGTTGCAGGAGTATAAAAATGCCGAAAAGGACAACAACAATTTGTATTTTTATCTCGACATTTTCAATGTCAAAGCACATGAATTCACAATTCAACTAAAAAACACATTTCTGGAAAGACACACATTACTCACCTTATTATGGACGCTGATGTCCGTCATGTGGTCATGACGCGACGCAATAACACATGAAATTCTCGCATAAACATAAATCATAACGGCCATCGGAATGAAGAATGAGCCCATGGCGGAGAAAATCACATATCCTTCGTTCTGATTGTAACGGCACTCGCTTAGGTCGCGWCGCCCTGGCTCGTACCTGTTTGGTCGTTGCAAAATTTGAAAATTATGCAGACTTTAAATTGAAAATTACATAAACGGTTTTATCTAAAGTACACACATCCGCACATAGCAAAAGAAAAGCAAARTTATTGAAAGAAAGACAAAAATTGATGACCCTGTGATTAAAACTAACTAATGCTGAGATTATAAATCTGACTCTGATATTTTTCAGATTGATAAAATGTCAACCGTAGGCATTGAAGCTCATGTATTCGGTAGGATACTTGCAAAGTTWTAATCCGATTTCGACTATTTTTGGAGGTGAGAATGCAAACCTTCAATATAATTAGTATGCACAGTTACTTTTCGATAATGTGGGTTCTGCTAATGTAAGGTGAAAGAATCATGTGGAATTTAGAATTGAGATATACATATGAGAAGTGGGTGTGGAAAGTATAAATACCCTCMATGGGTATTTGCAGGGAATTGGTCTAGACCACACTCTAGAGGTGCATGAGATATGTGCTAGGTGTAATGTAGGGTGTAGGGGTCGTTTCTAGGTTTACTCTATAAAAACCCCCCGAGTAATAGGTTTCAAATAAATTCGTCAATATTTAAAAAAAGATTAAAAAGTTGAGTTTGCCACTCCAATTCCAAACATGGTGGATTAGGGTGAGAAAAAAATATGACTTGATGGGGCAAAACGAACTTGAAATTAGTGCTCAACTACCGCAAAAACATATGAAACAGCAGGTTTGGTGAAAAGAACCCCTAAAAATTTCTTTGGTGGACCTGTGCTATTTTCAATGTGAAGTGCAATATTTTGTGTCAAGAAATATCTACCAATAACCCAATCGGTTAGCAAATGTCGAAGTTATTCAAGATTACACACACACACTAAACCATTTTTATAAGCCGGGAGTAGTTCTGTTATGGGCCAAGCATAGGGTCAAAAATGTGGAGGTTATAGATGTAACCAAGCATATTTCTATACCTATTCCTAAAAGAAGTTTACATTATAGTGCAGAAAACCATAAACATCCATGTTAAGACTCTGCTAGTTTGTTTTCACTGATAAATATGATAGAAAATCAAGGAGCCTATCTCKAAAGTAAACTGCTTAAATACTAGCAAATATTCCTTTCAGCTCTTTTATTTTGAAAGTTATTTTCCGAAATAAAACTTCTCAGTAATTGAAAAGTGATCAAAAAACCTTTTCAAAAGTCATTGCGAACTTTATATTTCCTAACAATGCCATATTCATTAAACGTGTGCCCCACTTTAGTTAAAAAGGAACGTTCACATCCACACTTCACATAATAATGGTCGGGCAGTGAGAGCTTTTTGGACTCTTCAAATTTAATCAAGCAATGTACCTTTAATGCCCGCCAGACAATTTGTAAAAAGTACAATCGCACCAGCAACTACACATCCCCACTCACACATACTTACCAACCCAACATTGGCGGGCACGTGATAGCCAAAGCCAGGACCCAAACAACCAGAATCATTATGAACGCCAATCGCTTGGAGCGTCTTCTGCGTGAATAGGTCAGAGGTTGCGTAACGGCCAAGTACCTAAAGCAAACAAAAGAACAAGGTAGAGGATACCTAAAGTGAAAGTGGCTTATAAAAATTAATGGCATTGATAAAAAAATTTCAAATGTTGCTTTTTCGATGATCATTTTCAAAAACAAAARGAAACAAAAAWAAATTCATTTYCTCAAATTCATTCTTAATTAAAAGTTCCATTTAACGTTTCGACATACTCAAATATTTAACGGTTRATTGCATAGTATGACTTGGTCATTAGGCGCTCGTTTGCCCCTACTCGTACTTACCTGTCGACGCTGATGGCGCACAGGCTCAGTATGGATGCCGTACAGAGCAGCACATCCAGTGATATCCAAATGTCGCAGAGCACCCAACCCAGACGCCAGGAGCCTGCAAAGAAACGAAGTGCCAGGAACCTGCAAGTTAAGTGATTTCCTCGCAGGCAAAGTWCCAATAACTTTGGATTAAAAGTTTMKACAGAAAAATGCAAAGTAAACCGAAATAAAAAAGGGCAAAGCAAACCGAAATAAAAATAAAAAGAAACACCACCGAAAATASGAGAGGTCGAAAACTATAATTTTTCTCCTAAGAGTCTCTGAAAAGGTGTTTATGTGTTGTATTGTCCATGGATAAAAAGTGAGATGAAAATGGCAAATGTCTTGTTTTTTTGGCAGCGCTGTCATAGCGGCGCATGGTGACAATACCAAAGTTACGGTTTTTTTGAATGCGAACAGATCTGTTGTTTCAACAGAGCATTAGTGCGGAGCAAAAMCGTGAACTATTCAAAGATGAGCTGAGGTTTTAAGGTTAAAGGAAGCGCTGCCGAGTTAACAGAACGGTGATTTYATAATACATATAGATTACTGGGGAATCAGTAGGCTACCATGGCATTTATTTGAAAGGGCCCTGTCGACGAACTGATTGAATTTTAAATTATGARTTTAAATGAAYATAATATGTGCCAAAGCTATTAGAWTTTATAACTTTTTACTTAGGATCTCATAGATGTTGTTGCATCGACTTAACAYATTTTCGTTAATATTTTGGGTATGAAGCGTCTCTATGCTGGACTCGTACCAAAAGACCGGAATCTTTTTCTTTGGCTTAGACTAACCTGTCATGAACTTTTCTACACCGAAGAATGTACATTAAGCAACAATATTTGTAACTCCCAGAATGAATCGTTGGCGACACAAGATAGTACATTAATAAATAATCAGCGTGCCAGCTGAGTCAATTTAGTCACCTCCGGCTTTCGCTTTACATACGCGAACTAGTCCCTCAGTTTTTGAAATATTTATGTGAAATTTTGCACACGCCCTTTTCTTACTAAGCTGCTAATATTTCCAAGTCGGAGGGTATTCCAGCGTCGGGGAGCCGAAGTTAACATTTTTGTTGATTTCTAAAGTTTTCGAAAGCATAAACCCGTAAAGTTATCTTCCAGTTGCACATGCTAGCAAAGTAAAGTTTGGCATAAGAATTCTTTGACTTGAAACGGACAGGKGTCGACGTAAAGTACATATGCTCACGTAACGAGCTCACCTCCCGCCGGCGTATTGTAAGCTTGCCAATCAAGAAACCTTTATGGCAGAACGAAGCGAATTATTTTTCGAAAACATCAACGTTTTTCACCTTGTACCCAAGGGTCGAATGGCGAAAACTTTTATTATGCGACAAAGGGTTATGTTGCTCAACATGCCAGCCTTTTTATACACCTGCAATATGTTGCTAAAGAGTTTAATAATTTTGTGCCCACAACTCGAGACGGATATAGGCTGTATATATAATATTGTTTAGATTCCGGTCTTCTGGTTGACAAGGCAAGAGTATAAAATCCTCGGTTGCACCCGATCTTGGCTCTTCCTTACTTGCTCTTTATTTACTTTATTTCCGTGAATACAAATGGAGTGAGAATAAGAATGTAGTCGCAAGTTTCACCTTTAGAGGGCATAAAGAATGAAATATAAAAATTTTTTAACACAAAAATTGAGTAACGATGCAAATCGGCTTATTGTAATAAAGAGAAAGTTGAAAAGTTCAGTGTTGAATGGACTTCTTTTCTTTTTTTCTCTGTTCTACGTTCAACCCATTACTTCTATGTATGCATCCTCACTATTTGCATACAAATGTACTGTTATCCCCTTAAAAGCGAAACACTTTTGGCCGAATTACTAGAAACCAAAGTTGAATTTTAAAACCAACGTCGTCTTTGTTAGCACAAATATTTAATCAATGAGCTGTTAGCACTGGATTCACATGACCCAAAGCTGAAACTCTTCCCAAAAGTATCACAGAGTGGTATTTGTATCGGAAAAATAAAGTCACTASAATCAGCTTATTATGTAACATACATATAAGTACTATATGTTGGTATAGTAAACAAGGAAAACGTAAAATGGAATTTAAAATTGTGTTATATATCGCCCTTTGAAAATAGTTTCAGATATGAAAGTTTTCGAAATCGGATAATAAGTTCTCAAGCCCTCTGATACCGAATAAATGAACCCCAGTGTCTGTGGATGTTATTTTTCCGAGTACCGTCATAACAATGTGGCCTTATGTACAAAATAGGCAAAATCGTGGTAATATTTCCMTTAGATAGAGATTTTGAACTGTCTGGTTGCCTTTTTATCTCATACATCGGTCAAATGTGCGTTATCTCAACTGTGTTTTAAAATGAATTAAATTGGGTGTATACTTTCTAGCTCCCTTATACCTAATATTAAGATGTTCAAAAATCCGGTTGACTTTATGCCTTATTTTATTGGTTACTATATGAGTTAAAAAATTGAGAAATAGTATATAAAAGTTAAGGAAATTGATAGAGTAGAATGGGTATTTCCCTAGGCCCCATATACCTATTATAAGAAATTCAAATTTCTGCTTGGCCTTATACCATATACATATGTATGTCTAAGTGCGAATAATACTAGATATATAGACTATATCTTAATACAGAAAATTTTCGAAATCGGTTCATAATTTTCGGCATTCTAACASACTTTATTACCAATATATCGGTCTGTGTGAGTTATCTTTATAACTGCGTGGAAACATATTCTGGAGTTTACTTGAGTAATGCAATCAGTCCAGATTTTCTCTGGTAGGGGTTTTCCTATATATCAAATAGAGTTTAGCCTCTTTGGTAGAGGTAATGTATGTATGTTTATATTTCATTTAAGTTAATTAGGTTGATTTAATATAAATATCTCGGGCACAAAGCAAAATAAAGAAATGAAACTTAGCGAGTGTATGACTCAAGTTAGGAGATTGAGCTAGTAAATATGATTCGCTATTTCGTCGAAAACTTATTGTTGAATATTTGCATAGAATGTTTTGTTATAAACAGCTGAAAGCACATTCCTTGGCCAACATTTGTTGATTGTTTCGATAACAGTATTYCGGTAATTTTGAATTCAGAAGATTAAATCTTGTAATGAATATGATTCATACTATATWCTTCCATACATATGTATGTAGGTAAGTATGTAAATACGAAGTCAATATTAGAGTTGGCGCAATCATTTTCGACATAATTGAACGGAAATATCATTGGGCCGTCATTTCTCGTAATTTGACTCACCTATCAGGTGGACAGCTACAGCGGGTGGCATCACAAATATACCCACCAGAAGGTCAGCGATGGCCAAGCTCATAACGAAGCAGTTGGTGACGGTTTTTAAGCGACGCGTTGTTATGACGGCCAATATAACGAGAGTGTTGCCGATGATGGTAACCACAATGAAAGTGCTGAAGACAGCAATTAGACAAATGCCCTGCCACGACAGCATCAGGTCGTAGAACCGCGCCCATTCCTCGTCCGCGTCAATGGCAGTTGCGACGTTATTAGTGTTGTTGGCCATAAACCCCGTTTGAAGCGGASTGCTGTTGTTGCTGCCGCTGGCGGGCGTTGCGGTGGCGCTGACAGCTGTCGTCAGCAAGAGTGAGCGATTGATGTCTTCCAGGTTTTGCTCGTCATACATGGCCGCACTCGTGTGTGTCGAATCAGTTAGTGTTGTCACTGTGTTTATTGTGGGTGCATGTAGCAGCTGCGCGCTACTGTTGCCAGTGTCATAGGKACTATTGTTGTTGTCGTGGCGATTGGCGCTGTAATACATCGCATATGGCATTTTTTGTGCAATTCGATTGTGAATTTCGTTACGCGTCATCATTAACGGGACATTATTAGCGATTTTGKGCACCGAGTTATTTCCATTGCCATTCTTCATTCCAGCTGGCATTGTCCAGATGATGGCGAGTAGGTCTTCGTCGGAATTTGCGTCGGAAGGCCGAACTCTCATTATAGACACTAATTTGCCGCTTTCAAAGTCCTCAGTTTGACGTTTGATACTGAAATGGAGAGTGAAATCATTCAAAATTTKACTTATCAAAAAAATTCGTATATWTGTACATATSCATTTATATGTATRCATGTATGTATGCTCGTTTTTATAAAGATACTTTCACCCACATGWTGTCGCTGCACGCAAATCCTTTTCAACACATGCCACTCTCGGCTTTGTTCTTGACCGAATTTGAAGCTTGTCGGCCTCCGCTAACGGAAAACATCTGCTGTGGCCGACTATTTACATACATATGTACATGCATATATATACAGTTGTGTTCAAAATAATAGGAGTGCATCACACTATAAAATTCAAAGTTATGTTTTTTAACAACAACAAGAATTTTACTAATATATTTTTTGTCTACGAATTGCTCATTTTATGCAGTCTTTTTAAGCACTTTTAAAGTTTTAGTAATACACAGTAAATGAAACAAATAAATAAATTGTTTAAATAAAAACCTCAATAATTCGGTGTTCAAAATAAAAGGAGTGTATCACAAAAATCAATAAAACTAATAAAAAACAAGTAAGGAAGGGCTAAGTTCGGGTGTCACCGAACATTTTATACTCTCGCGTTTTATTTCGCTATCATCATTGGTTCCTAATGTATATATTATACAGAGAAGGCATCAGATGGAATTCAAAA
>NW_017535030.1:100480-113429 GCF_001853355.1 Bactrocera latifrons | reverse complement strand
TCAACCGAAATACACGCTTTAAAGCCAACCAGAGGTTTGAAATTYTTGTATAATTTTTAAAAAAAATTGCTTGTTTAAATTTATGTACATATAAGGTTAAGATTAATGGTTGTCTAATTTTTGATTGCAGCATTTTCCCCGAATTTCAAGACTACAGCTAAATATTGACCGATATGTTCGGTAAGAAAAAAGTCATATGCAGGTCCACATATAGTATGTAGTGTATGTATCCATGAAAAGACATGCGACTTAGGAAGTATCCGATTTCGACAATTTTTTAGCACAAGATGAAATACCTTGCAATTGTAAATTTAAAGAATCAGATGGAATTAAAAAGTTTATTTATGTGGGAAGTCCGATTTCGCCCATCTTCACAGTTTATGAAAGAAAATTCCATATCTAATTCTTACTGAAATTACAACCACAGTCAACAGGCAGACAACGGGATTTCAACTTGTCTCGTCATTCTGATCATAAATAACGTAATATCTATGAACGGAACTATTATATTCTGAAGCATCATGTTGCAACGGTATACAAATTTATACATGTAGGAAGACCGATTCGTTTCGTGGTTGCGTCCGAACTGACTCTTCTTTATTTTCTCTCGCTTTCATGTCGCCAGTTACAAGTTTTAAARATTACATCAGGGTTGCTTATTCGAGTAACATTAAAATAAGGTATGATATAAATTCAAAAGTACAACAGGATTGATTATTAAAGTAACATCAAGATAAGGTAACGATACAACACAATACAGTAATCACATTCACATTGCTACATACATTAGTTATATTTATACTCGTTTGAACTCTCTTCGCTATTATTAGTGTTTGTTGCTTTCTTCTTTACCGTTTTCCTTTTTTGTTATTATTATTTTTATCAATTTATCACATGTTGGAAAAGTGTGCTAATAAAATTGTGAAATTCTTTTGAATATGTGATGCAATTTTATTAARGATATCGTCGAATGTCTATTAATGCGCAGTTTTAAAATGTATCTGGACTGGATACTGGTGTAGTTCTAAGGATAAGATGTTGAATTCACTGTTTACATTCCTTTGTTTATTAACCACATGTATTCCTAGATATGCTAACCAACGAAATATAGAGCTTTTCAGCGCAAAAATAAATGCAATAGCTCTCCTCTCTTTGCCGTTTTCACTATGACATCCCACAGCATCGGTCTTCGATTGAATTATTAACGCTTCAGTCTTCGTATCATTCTCACTTCCGCTCTGATATCAACATTAGACAAAACATTTGTTGGTTTAGGGGCAACAAAGSCAAAGAGTTCTATCGAAATGAATCTCTTACGTGAGGAGAAACTCTGACCATTTATCGAATGTAGAACTGTAATTTGATACAGAGGATAGCAGCAGCAAGGGAGAGTTGTGRGTTGAAAATTTTCAAATATTGGGAAAGAAAAGGTATATAGGTTTAATGTAGATATGTATCTCCTACATCACTAAAGCTGCAATAGCTAAATTTTAGGACAATTCTCGGATGGAAAAAATCGAATGTCACACCCCACATAACATTACTATCAATACGCCAGAGACATTACATTTTACCAGTGAGATGGCATGAGAGGATTTTATACTTTTGCTGACAATAGTATGTCTGTGTGTCAGAAATGGGCACACCCATGTACCTAACAYAACGATTTTCGAACTTCCAGGTGACTATACCGCATATATTGTTGCAGAATAAATTGTGTGTAAAAATGAACAGATGTTTTGAGATATTGCCCTTTTGTGCCGTTTGCAGTAAATGTTTCAAGTTTGAGACATCAAATGATTACTTTAATATTTCACTCAATATACTATAAACCTACAGAACATCCCGCCGACTATAATTTTTTAAATTAGTGAGGATTTTCGTCTATCCTACGTACACACCTAAATTATTATAATTTCATGAGAATTTCCGTGCAATTAGCTGAAATTTCTTTAAAATATTTTATTTTTTTTTTTAGTTTCTTATTGAAATTTCGTAATTATGTGTAGTTGTATCCAATGGAAGATTAAGTGTCAWTTTCGTTCTGAGCGTGAGAGATTTAATTTTAATATACACATGCATWTGTACATACACMCATTCAGAACGGGAAAGTAGTCGGCTGCGCTGAGCTGTRGAGTTTTCCACTTGGCTCCGCAATTGTCAAGAGTATTGCATTTTGCTGCAAGCGACTGCACTTCGAGGCCAATGCTTTCCGTCCCAAATGCAACAAACTACGAAAAACAAAAAGTTAACGGCTTTTGCATGCGCCTGAGAGTGCATTTTCGGCACGCATTGAAGCGACTAAAGCACCTGCTACTGAAACTGCCGCTTAAGTATGAGTAAGTGGCTGCGATTATATAAACATATGTATGCTTGCGTGCGTGCGTGTGTGCGCAATTTGCGAGGCAGATCSGAAAYGCGTGCCTCCAACGCATTTGCAATCGCTCGCCTGTGTGGGTAATCGACTAATTGCATTTCAAAACGAGCGGGCCTCAAAGGCGTTAATGTGCAAACAAGAGCATCGGCATCAGTACGATGGGAAAGGTTGGGGTGTGTGGCGGCTGAGCGGTGCACCAAATGTGGGTGTATTTTCCGAGTTTTGCAGTTTACTTCAGTGATTTTGTAAAAGAAGTTTGCTTTAAAATTCCATATATTGTAATCGCATATTCACGTCAGCAAACGGTTATTTAATGTACCTTGGTAAGAAATAACAGTATATATGCGAAAAGAGGAGTGTGTAACGTCTCAAAGTTTCTAATGAGGTTATGTTTGCTTTCACTTCATAACATTTGCTTTCCTCCAATAAAATTCCCATGCTTTGTTAGAAATTCAGCCAGCTGAAAGTTAATTCCTTCTCTTGATTTCATAATATACCAAACATATTTCCCAAATGTATTGATGTYCTTCAAATGGCGAGCGCATTAAAAAATTCTCTGGTGTCTATATACTTATGGACTTTTGATTTTGCAAKTGTGGACTCAACACCAACTTTTCGGTTGAAAGAATAAATAAGAGCCATATATATACTTTAATGCACATATGTATTATATATATGGATTTATATCTGGTCCCCGCCCCTTTGCAAAGTTGTCCTTGATACTACTGGATCAGGATAACAAAACGAGTATACCGGGCGGTAACTTGAGTAGAAATTAAGATGTCTTATCGAAACTTCATACAAATGTTTCTTGGCACCCGTGAGAGGTTGATATTGCAGCTTCAAATAAAACTTTTAGGTATGAGATCTCATGTACAGAAAGTCGAAATCGGACTTCATTTTTCAAGGCCTTAATTTCTATGGCTGATTTTTCCCTTAAAATTTCGGCCAATTCAACACAAAATTTGACCATAACTTTAAAGCAGTAAATTTCCATGTTTTAGGCCGTAATTAGATGATAAAAATTAGATTTCACGAAAAAGTTTGCTTTTTTATTTAGAAAACCGCTTTAACGATATTTTTTAAAATATGTGGTTTTCATTTTCAATTTTTAAGTGAAATCAGTTAAAAACATTTTTATTATTTTTATTMAGTTTTACTATCAAAATAACTTACTAACAAGTAAAAAAGAATTTAAAAGTGCACACTTTTACTTTTTCTTTTATGTTCWTAAATACCATCTCTTAATAAACCCCAATATGGTAAGTAATAAGCTATAACTTTTACAAAAGCAAACTTAATGCGGAAAAAAGGTAATTAAATCATAAAATAAACTTTAGGACAAAGAACAAACATTTTTTTGTAGAGTCATGTAATATATGGTACTACCAAAAAGGGATAACATCGGTTCAATACTTCGCGCAGCCCCCATATATCTAGTAGAAACATTTTCGAACTTTCTGTTGACTTTATATTGAACACACCGGTGATAGATCTTCATAGAGCATCCCGCTCCAATAAAAGTATATCTATGTGTCTAAATTTATGCAAATGGAGTCAGTAATAACCTCATCCTTTTAAGTAATTTAATCTCAARTTTTCGATTAAATTTATAACCTATATATTGTTCAATAAGTATTAGTTAACTTAAGTGAACTTATAATTTAGGATAAGCTCTAATGCTTACACGTTTTCGAATGTCTGATTATTTAATGAAATTAAGTAAATTTCTCTAAAAAAATGTGACTTAATGTTGAATATGATAAATATCATATCAGAAATATCCGTATAATGATTTCCGATTATTTAATTGTCGTTTTGCTCATATWTTCAACATAATAAATTTATTCTCTTTGGTTAAGTTTGTATCATATACATCTCATTTGATCTCACACAATGCAAAACTTAGTCTTAAACTCAATTAGTCTGCGGCTTATAATATACATAATTTAATTTGATACCAAATCGGTTTGTAATCCATTCGCTTTCTTCGAAAAACGAATATTTAATTTTTTCGGAACAGGTTTTAATACAAAGTTGCGCCAACTAGTGAAGGTCTTTGGTTTTTTCAAATTGCGAGAATATTAAATATTCGGTTATACCCGGACTAAGCTCATCCTTACTTTTTATTGTAAGCCTTTTTTTTACAATTCTCAAAAGGCCATACAATCCTGTTTCGTTGATGGCTTTGAAAGCGTAAAAAAACACATAAAGCTGCTTTACATACAGGGTCCGGCACTCGAAGTGGCTTAAAAAATTCGGTTCGGAAAACTATTTTTATTTATTATTTCATAAATTCAGGACCAATTCACTTTTTCTCGATATGACCACCTTTGCCGTAACTATGGCCTTGAGACGGTCAAAAAACGAATCGCAAGCTGCCCAAGTGTGACTTGCCGGTAATTTAGTCAATTTTTTACTTCGGACCTTGTTCCTCAAAATGGCTCAGAGAGAATAATCCATTGGATTGGCATCTGGTGATTTCGAGAGTCATTGTGTGGTCGTAATGAAGTTCGGAACGTTGTCTTTCAGCCATTCTTGGTTCACTCGCGCTTTGTGAGACGGTTCTGAGTCTTGTTGGAGCGTCCATGATTTGCGACCAAAATGTTTGTTTGCCCACGGCTTCAAAGCAGCCTCCAGAACACTTTTCCGATAATAGGTCGCATTTAATTTGACGCCAGGCTCTATGAAAACAATAGGAGAGCGCCCATCAGCGGTGACAACTGCCCAAACCATTATTTGTGGTTGGTGCTGTCTCCTGGTGGCCAACCGATGACTTAGATTCTCGTATGAACGGTCGGTCAAGTAAAGAGTATCGTTTTGAGCGTTTATGAATTGCTCAATTGGAAAAATTTTTTCGTCAGAAAACACAATGTTCGGAATTTGACCGCTTTCGGYCAAGCGACCAACTGCTTCGCTCTCTCAAGTCTAAGTTGTCGCTGCTTCGGTGTGAGATCATGGGGCCTTTGGAATTTGTAAGGATTGACRTTGCGCTYATTTTTCAATATGCGTTGGATGCTGCGGTCAGATATATTCAGTTCTTTAGCCACTTCGAATGCCGGACCCTGTATAAATTCTGCTTTGCTTTCAAGATCAACTGTTGCTGTTTTCATCACTTACTTATTTAATTTCCAATATTTTCCAAAAGATCCAAATGAAAAACATTATTGAAATATGTGTGTCAATTTATAGTTTGAATTGTCAAACAAAATGGTGTCATCAATGGCTAAATAATTTCAATATTTTCTGACGAAATAGAAATAGCGAAATTTCATCGTATCTCCTTTGACAATGCCAATGTGCACTTACCAAGAGTTTCTATTTTAATTCATCATTGCATCTTTTTTTTCTAGTTCGTGTCAAAAAATGTGAAAAATGGTCTTATAAAAATATGAACGGTTTAATTTCATTTTTGACGATCTTAGTTYACAGAGCTAGTACAAAGATTACTCTTACATACAAAACAATTGCTAATTCAGCTAAAAAAATACTTTACACAAAGAAATTCTAGGAGAAGGATTTTAATTGGTTAACGGGGCATCTCGACAGGATAGAATTTATAGAATACTAATTGTCAAACGTATTGCTATTGCCRTTGCCAAATCTGTATGTGGGCATTTGCTATCGTGATATAATCATTTGCGCAAAGGCGAATGGTAGGTAAGTTCGAGTTGATGTAGCGCATGCTTTGACCTCTTGAACTCCTTAAATCTTTTATGTGGAAAATAAAAAAAGCGTAAAGATCCTTTTGTTTACAAATGTATTTCTGGGAAAAATAAGAATTCATATTTTTGCACTAATAATTGTGGCATAAAWTTCATATACCAATTAAAATAATAAACTTAGAATGAGCATTGGTATTTGGACTTATGCTTGTAYAAGTTTACTAAATTTAAGACTTCGCTCATTCCCAACCCAATTTGCATAATTTTTCTGTAAATTAACAGTATTAATTTTTTGGAAAAATGTTATTTTGAAAATGTACTTTATTTTTATAATATAACACAACCGTCTTAATACTCGCTCTTCTAAATTTCATATTACCGAAATGAAAATACCGTCGGCATATGTGCAAATGGGATATGTTGAGTCTTCGAAATTTTCGTAGAAATGAAAACTGCGCTGCCAAACGGTTGAAGTGACAGCTCAGAGCTTACGATATATGGCAAACTAGATAGTATTCTATATATAGTAAGCTATGAGCAATGTGGGAGTCTCCACAGGCAATCGGSACGGCAATGCAGGTGGTATTCTATAAATTCTATCCTGTCGAGATGCCCCGTAAGAGTTATTGATAAGTGGGCGTTATATCTGTACAATACMCTTCATACACTACTAAACAAATTTTAACATTGAATTTTGCCACTGTATCCGTACGTCGAAATCAGATATTAACCACACATACCTCCACAAAGGGGTTATTTGCAAAATTCTTTAAAATGTGAAAACTTTGTTCTATTTTATATAAATCAAATCGTTTCGACAGCTGTTACGACAGCGTGAAAATTGATGAAATCAAATAACAACCACGCCCACTGCCCATATAACGGTTTTGTTAAAAAGTGCGAAGTAACGAAACAGGCCAGAGACATGAAATCCACAGCTAAGATGATTTGAGAGAGCTTTATAAGAGCCGGTCTCGAAGTTATACAATGGGCATGGCACAGAACACATTTTTGTGTGAAATCACAAATCTCTGGACTTTTTTCACTAATTTTAGCCAAATTTGGTATATCCCCCTTRTTCAGTGGACGAAGTTGGATAAGAATCACGCCTGCTTCCGATATACTTAACACAATTTTAATCTATTCATTCACTTTCTAGTAAACAAATCAAGAAGCAATCAATATATCCGGATAAAGCTTTGTTGCGATTGAGGTGTGCCACTTTATGACTAAAATGTGCCCAAACCGAATTATAACCACTCAAGCACCAGATACCGGAAATGTGGATCACACAGCCTTCGGTTGACTTTTTTCCGAAGATATCGATCAATGTGTGAGACACATAATTGAAAGATGCAAGTGGAATTTAAAATTGTACTATATGAAAAGTATGTTTTGCTTAATTCCGCACTGTCACATAAGAATTTGAAAATAGGACCATATTTATAAATCGGTCGGTCGAGTCACTATGTGATTTTACCTAAAAGTGGGCGGTACCAGGCCCATCGYCCATTTTTATCCCGGTTGCCTTAAAGACCTTTCTGGTGTAACAKTTTATGTTTCTGGTATATTTCTTCTTCTTYTTTACTGGMGTGGACAGCGCTTATAGCCRAGTTAAATAGCCACYAACCGTTTCTTCTTTTAGCGATTTGGCCCCATTTCGAGATACCAAGTCYTCCACCTGATCTTTCCAACGTAGTGGAGGTCTTCCTCTTCCTCTGTTTCTACTGTGCTAGGCTTTCAGAGTAGGAGTATTTTCATTCATACGAACGACATGACCTAGCTAGACCTATGTGAACGTAGTCGTATAACTCGTACAGCTCATCGCTCCATYGAATTCTATATTCGCCGTTGCCAATGGGCAAAGAACCACAAATATTTCCCAGAGTTTTTCTCTCTAAAACTCGTAACGTCGGCCCATCAGATGTTGTCATCGTCCATGTCTCTGCCCAATGTAGCAGGACGGGAATAACGAATGACTTAAAGAGTCTTTGTTCGCTACTTAGTCCGAAGTAACACCTGCTGGCAACAGTTATTCTGATACATACATAGGAATCACCAAGTAAAAAGCATCACCAATAAAAAAAAGAAAACTGCGTCGGATAACAGAGCCCTCTCTCGCATATTTGGTCTTTGTTTTATCGCTTCTTTTTTTATTTTTTAATACTACCGTTTCGAAGAGTGAACGGGATTAGCTTCCGATTTCATCCATGTTTCAAATGCCGCTAGGGGTGCTAAAGGATTTTTTTAAGCGAATTTGGTAGTTATGGCTTATGTGGTTTAGAAGATATATACGTTAAACTAAATAGAGGGCGGGGCCACGCCCACTTATTCAAAGTTTTTAGCCCACAGGTGCTCCTTGCTACTGCGATTTCCAGTGCCATTAGTGCTTAGTTATGGCCTTTCGTAGGCGAGGCAATGTTCCAGTTCGCCTTACTCTTTTGGCAAGGATTATGTGTAACAAGTTTCATCAAAATTTCTTAATTTTTATTGATTTTACAGTCTACACGGGCGCACGGACGGACGATCGAACAGACGGACAGTTACCCGTATTTCAACTCATCTCGTCGTCCTAATCATTTATATATACATATATAATGCTTTATATATCTCGATTACTCGATTCTCCGCACGGAGAATAAAACTATTATACTCTCCAGCAACATGTTGCAATAGGATGAAAACATCAAGACTGTGCCAAAGCTTTAACCAACATCATGTTGCATAGCTCCTTGCACCCATCGACCCCACTGACGGTTGTTCGGTTCCTGCTAATTGCGAGAATTAAGTAACACTTGCTACACCAACCCCAACACCGATAGAGTGTCAAACCAACTTGGCTTATAAATAACCGCAGCTTTTGCTCTTCCATGCATGGGTGTATTAGCATCGGTGCTAGCCCTGCCACTTACCTCCTCATGGCCAGACAGTCCCTTCGCTGCTGTGAAATTCATGATGAGGTCTGGCTATCGTTGTGACGGTAATTTATGCTCATTTCGTAATTAAGTCGTCACAGTGCAAAGTGCCTCAGAACGGGTAATAGAGGCAGCTGGTGATATTGGGCGAAGGCGAAGGCGAAGGTGTGGCAATTGCAAACGAACCCATTTAAAGTGAATTCAAAGCGACACGCTAAGACAGGTATTTGTGGTGCGCTTTTGAAATAGTTTGCTTTGACTCAAAAGATTAGCTAATTAAAAGACACCGTAAGTGTAGTCTCGTTGAGGCAAATGAAAATCTTTGAACTTCGTTGCAAGGAAGCAAGAAAAGGGATTGCATCGAAATTTGTTAGCAAAACTTGCGTAATTRAATAATTTGCATGAAATTACATTAATAAACTGCAATGGCAATGGGGACAACCCGCTATATACTTATACATACTATATAATGCATATATAYTTTAGTAAAAGGAGTTTGTTATGCTAATTTCATGCAAATAATATTATAAATAATTCGTTTTGAAAAATCTACTCCAATTTTTCAAGTATTTACTGTTGTTAGTGTACGCTGACACATCACTGCTTTTGAAAGATTATTCTTATTTATGTACTTACAAAATATCGAAGAATGTAAAGGAARTCTTATTTCAATTAATGTGAGCACAGTATTCATATAAGATTACAGACATTCCTAGATTATGATTTTAGCTTTGCTGTCTATTCTAAGTTATGYAATCGTTAATGCTTGTAACTCTGTTTTAAATATTTCGGTGTCATGGGTGTCAGCAGAGTGGAATTGATATTGCTCACTGCAATAATTCAGCATGAACAGCCTTAACACTGAGCAAACAAGTGGCTWTAAATTACAAATGCATTGCAGAGATAATTTTGACACTTAGCACATCCACACAGCTGACTTGCTTAGTTCCAGCAAAGAGCCATTAACACAGTAAATGTCAAAATSCATTTCAGTTATTATCTATAAAGAGATAATAGGGAAGTGCCTAAAATGAACATAATATTTACATTACGGTAAGACAAACATAACTGYAATATGTGTTACAACCATGACTAAGCAATAATATGGATGAGAKGTTAAATGCTTATCGCCAAAGGGCTCCCAACAACAAAAGTATAAAATGTTAGCGTAAAAAAATAAACAGAAATCCTAAATTAACTCTAATAAATGGATCACAAAAATTATGATTCAAGGTATTTAATGGCGTTTTAACTGTGATGAAATAATATTTTAATTATTCTATTACTCCTAGGAGAAATAACTTTCATTTTAGCCTCTTCAAATCCAATTCATGTGAGTAGAGACAAATTTCATTTAATTTTTATTTAAATTTATTTCTTTAGCATTGGGAAATTTGAGAATTTATACTTCAAGTGCGTTTTAATACAAATTTTTTGTTACTTTAATTATACAGAATACAAAATCAAAATAATAGAGTAGTTGCATGTATTTGAATGCTAAATTTATCGTCCTCAAAATTCATGTTAATGCAGCAGATAACCAGCACTTTCAAGAAATGTCAAATTGAGTAAAAAAACAAGGGACAATGTTAACTGCGGYCAGCAGCGCTCGCAGAAACCAATTTCATGTTTTCTGGTTAAATGTTGCGTCCTATTGAAAGGTAGTGTTGAATGTGTGATTTTATTGTTTAATATAATGCACTACGTCGTAATTGTGCATTAAATTACATTTACATTGAAATAAAAAATGTTGTGTTAATAAATTTTTGCAACTGCATGTACGCGGCACTTGGCAGTCCACACTGTCGATAACTACTTTACGGAGTACATACTATAAAGACTAATATACACCGTCGTTCATCACTGAATAACTTGTGTTGAATACAATGCTCGCGACAGACTGCAAACCCAAATCTGTCAAATATAAAAATATACACGTTCTTATGGACGGACCTATTTTGACAGCTGCACGACTACACGACTGCAGGCCGACAGTAGTTGTCGTTCTCGCTAACTTCAATTTAATCCTATATTTGCCAACGACAGTAGGACGACAGTAAAGTTGACAGTAGAATGGAAGATAGAGAGATGAGGTAGAGTGCTCTAACAAACCTGACGTTATTTTACAAATAAAAGCATAAATAGCTCTGTTACATCATTTATAATAACAATTGATAATTTAAAACAAATAAATTTAAGTATTTCCTTATTTTTTGCTTAACAATTTCACTTTGAAGAAAATATTAAAATTTCATTGAACTGCAAGGTATTAATATGGCCACAACGAAATTGTGTACACGCAAAATGGACAACTGCGTTGTTTTGTGTACATGTCGGCCATTGTTATGTTGCTGCCCTCTCACAAACGTTCAGGTAGTAGGATCACAACGCCATTTTCAGTTCACTGTCKTGCTGCTGCAGTCTGTCGCGAGCATTGTGTTCCGCACATCATTTTTCGAGTGACATTTTGTGGACTAGCAGGAAGGAAACRAAGAAGCGTAGTTGGAGTTCATGACAGTCTTCGTCTCACCATTAGAATGCAAACCTCGAAGTAAGAACAACGATCTTACTGGAGTAACTACTATCAAAATATGGCTCGAATCAAAAAGAGAGTATTAATTGCCCCATTTCGTGGTAATTAACAGTGCCAGTAGATAAGCTAGCCTTGACATACAGCGGTTTTAATTCCGATTAACGGCGCACTTAATCAGATCAAAGCAAAGCGAGTTAGTGAACAGCCGATTGGCATTTGAAGCAATTTCAATCWGCTCAGTTTGGTGCTTTCAATAAGRCTACTTATGTCCGCTATGCCTTTTGTRTAGAGCCATTCAATATTTGTTGCCTGATGTGCTTTAAGTATGCTGTGTCTGATTTGTGCCAGAGCTAGGCCTTCACAGAGATAGTCTAGTTCCTTTATAGCTTGCAGCTGCGGCAAGTATTCTTACAGGGCAGAACCATAATAGGCGCCACTTATCCAATCGGTCAGTGCAGTTATAGGGGCTGTATTTCTAAAAATACCATTTCCGGACCTATGTTATAAGTACTTGGTTATTGATTTCCATCAGCACTGAGCTATTTTTTCAAAGTGATCTGATCTCTTTTTATCGATCGCAGCTTCGGATTTACCTAAAGAGACTCCTAKTTTGGCYAACTCGTCTGCTTTTTCGTTACCAAAATTGTTCGTATGGTCGGGAAACCAAATTAAGGCCGATTGAAGTTGAATTGCTTCTGAGCTTAAAGACTTCCTGCAATTGTTAACTACGTTGGAATGAATAAAAGGTGTCGACAAGCCCAGCAGTGCTGTCTGGCTATTCGTGTATATGCTTGATTTCTATCTCTTTCCGTAGTTATTTAATATTCCTTCTCTATATCCAGGACTTCCGTTTTCTCGTAGGTGTAACCTTCGTRAGCCCTCTTGTGAAAGGAAACATCCCTAATACCATCAAGAAGACGACATTAGCATAAGAACTACTGCTTTAACTACTTCTCCATTCAGCGCCACCATCTCCTTGACGAGTGCTCTGCTTACGTAGCTTGTTCGTGTATTTGCAAGGATGTCAGGTTGTATCTCCACAACGGGTTGCTTACTACCAGGAAAGTGTGCTTCTAGGAGTTTCTGCATACATATTTTTTCAGGCGTGGAGTCCGCCTCATTTTTAGGTAAAATATATTGATGCGTTGCATAGTGTCTTGCTCAGTCTATCTGATTCTTTGCTGTCTTCTATGGATGTGCRGAAAGATTTGACCAAAGTCTGCCTTTGCTTTCCTAACCACTTTTTGGACTTCTTCAAGATATCRTTATACGGTTGCCAGATTCTGGTCGCTTTCATTGAAGGCTTTTCTAAGTTAGGTTCTTAGATTTTTAAGATCACCGATCCACTAATGAAAACTACGGTTAACGGTGTAAATTGATTGAAGAAGCCCTGATCTTCTGAATTATTGGCTTCAAAATAGTATGTTTACTTCATTTTTCTTCCTATTCGTATTTTTTT
>NW_017535030.1:82531-99725 GCF_001853355.1 Bactrocera latifrons | reverse complement strand
TGAATAAAGAATCAATATGTTCTGGGGTCTTCTTATTTGGTGGATGCCATAACTTAACTGACTTAAGAAAACTATTAGCACAAAGCTTTATTTGTACTACGTACATTAGCTCTCGATTTATATACTGTAAACTGAAAGAKTTTTATGGAGTTCAAAATTGTTATACGATATATATAAATATGGGACGTAAGCGTAATTGTTGATCGAACACACGATTTTCGCAATATACCATAATAATGTCTAAGAAATATTGGGCACCAAATTTAGTTGATGTTAGTAAAGTGATTCCTGAGATAATTGTCCAATATTGACTCCGGTTGTTATTAGGAACTTCCGTATTCATATGGATATGAAATTCATGCCTTCTGACGAATTCACTTCATTTAGTGAGTTATCGCACTTTAAGAAAGCATAACCGCTCTACCCATTTCAAAAGTGTCGGAGGAGATGGCCAAAAGATGAGTCTGGGGCAAATTTGGTTGATATAGCTTTAGTGGTTTATGACATTTGAGCATTATACTTATCAGTGCGAGGGGCTACGTCCACTTTTCCAAAACGTTCAAATCACAATCGTTCTTGTCTACTGCGATTAGCTTTACCAAGTTACAGAATCGTAATTTCCCACTTAGTTTAAAAGGTTTAAGATTAATGGATGTATATATAACTCTGTAGCTAATTCGATAAGTTTTACATGATACAAAAAAAAAAGAGCTTCGTGGTTGACCTTAATAAAACACAAATATACACCAAAGTATTCCTCCAAATTGAATATTAAAGCGCCCAATATTTTGATTGTGGTTCGAACAATCCAAAAAAATTGTGTAATTGAATCCAAGCTGACATTATAGCGTCATTTAAGATAAACGAATTGTTCCAATTTTATTCAAATTAAATATAAATATTGACTTCAACGCTTTACTTTGCTTTGGCAGATGAAGGTCGCAACTCAAATGAATGCCGCTATGCCGCTTACCAAAAAGTTTGCGTTGACGGCTGCCAATGAAGAGCGTAAAAATCAATAGAGTCTGAAAACAACAAACAAYATATTTGCGCACATACATATGTAACCGTATACGTGCATACATAGACTTTATAAAGTTGCATAGAATTGAGTGTTGAGTGTTGAGTGTTGGGTCATTACTACATCCAATAGTGGCTCATGACTGTTAACCCTAGGGAAATATAGCTGAAATATTACCTTTATGAGGAATACGAGTATAATACTGCTAGGGTAGGTATGGATAGAAACCACCCATTTCTATTAACGAGTTATTTAATGCTTAAGTATTTATACGGAGTATATATGTATATGTTTTTATACCCTGAACATGGAATATGAAGTTTGCCATAATGTCTAAAGCACTCAGAATGAAACGTTGTTGCAGTCACTGTAAACATTTTTGGGTATGTGGCAGCATTCAGTGCAAACAGTTGCTTGCAACTCGAGACCACTGCAAAGGCTGCAGCAAACGCCACCGACATTGCTCACAAAATGCCAGATTTGGCATTTAATTTTCCCAATTTGCATGCAAGTGTGAATAACCACCTCATACATACATATGTAAAGCGGAGATATTCATGGGGATGCAAAGTGCCTGTGTAGCAAGCTGCAGAACATAGGTGATGCCGGGAAAGCGGCTAACGGCGCTATTGWTTCCACCAACAATGGCTGGAGGGCGCATCCAATGCGGCATTTGAAACATTGTTATTTCAGCATCCTTTTGGCGCATCAGTTTCCATATCGATTTGGTGTCTGAAAACAAACCGCTCAACGCATTCGTGAATATGCTCGACATCTGTGCTAAATGTGCACACCATAGAGATCGTTGTCGACGTCAAAACCGCACACAAACGTCTCTTTGTGCGCATACAAATTAGAATAATTTTAAAATTGAATTGTGATGAGATTGCGAGAGTAATTCAATTTTACAACATTGAATGCCAAATTGGATAAACGCGCTCGCCAAACAGTGATTTATGTCATTCAACTTGCAGATAGCWATACAATGGCTGGACTGATTCGGCCAGCCAGTTAAAGAGCGCTCGTTGTAACTTATTTAAGGCCGATTTATTTATTCACACTTCAACCACTTGCTCTTCTAGAGGATAGAAAAAATTGCTCTTGCATCCTTAAGTCACATACTTTTTCCTGGCTAAAGGCTAGCTTCAAGCAGAAACAAGCAAGGCAAAAAAACGTAGTTGGCAATAGCTRGAAGCCTCATTTTGACAGATGAAAATATAAACAAACCAAAATCGTAGAAGGGCTTTGAGATAAAATTAAGAGGAATAAGAACACTTGTTTTCAGTTTTTTGAATTTTAGACCTCAAATTAACAAAATAAATATTCTGTTTGGAAATATTGTAACTGATTGTTGATGCCCGAAAATATGAAATAAGCAAAGTGCGTTTTATTTGTCACCGATTTAGCTAATAGCTTTTGGCGGTCAAGTAAAACACGACTAATGCAAGTATACCAAACTGTAGGAAATTGGCGGCGTGGCTAAATTAAGTATACGTAGGCTGTGAGTAGTATTGGAAACAGTGCAGACGATTACCATAATGTACTTTACGTTAAGTTAGCTCACACACAGTTTCGATGTCAACCAGCAGTTCGAAAATCTATGCATACGTATTTCGCCAGCTTTGACCTTTAAAAGTTGCAAGAGTATAAAATGTTCGSTTACACCCTAACTTAGCCCTTCCTTACTTATTTTCTGTAGTTGTTTAGGTTTCACATCTGATGCTGTCCTTATCACCTTTCGTACCCCAACAGTAGATGAGCTGGCTGTGACACCAGCATTTGCCCAAAACTTGCCCGTCGATTCATGAGAATGCTATCCTCAATGTGTTTTCTATTCTCAACATCAAAAATCTCTCTATTGTTACCGTATTTACTAGTTCGACCATACTACGACTTATWGATTTTTAAGTTATTGAAAGCTGTAATTCTTTATAAGCTTCGATTAATGCTTTCTATTCAATCGGTAGTGATTTTTCTCTATCCACACTATCCACACATACAGCATTTGAGCAGAAGAAAAAATTTGGTTTCAATACGCATCCAAACTCCGAGGATAAGTGAAAGGTAAATTACATGTGCTGACCTGATGACGCAGAAATAAGGCACTTTTTTTGCGTAAAAAACTAACTATAATAGCAACAACTATACAACGTGACATTCTTATCGCCTACTCTCTTTACCAGTGACTATTCATACAAAGTATCCGAATATAATCAAATAGCTGAAGGTTCATTGCAATTATATGTAAAACCAAGTATCCTCTGAGTAGCCAAAGAACATCAGTTTGAAGGCGAGCTAAAGTGAGATGGCGAACCATCCGTCACGTAAAAAAAACCCCAATGAAAAATTACCAACAGCCTTGGAAAAGCAAATGGGTCTGGTGGTGAACAAGGGCATTACGAAATCGCGACTAGGCTCCCACTTCACTGTTGACAGTCATAACGTCGAAGTCTTCTGTCTGTAGCATATTAAAGGTTACGTGAATAGACTCTAAACCGATTTGCCGAACCGTTTTGAACTAAAATTTTTTACGCAACTGTCAAAGCCGACCGCTATCATGATAACCGACTATTTGGAACCTGAMATTGAAACTCGTGAAGTCGGCGACATTTGGTTTCAACAAGRCGACAAGCTACTTCTCACACATCACATCAATCAATGGATTTATTGCCAGAAATCTAAGGTCATGTGATATCTCACCGTTAGACTTTTTTCTGTGGGGGTATGTAAAGTCTAAATTTTATTCGGATAAACCCACTTCGATTAAGGCGTTGGAGTAAAACATCACGAGTGTCATTCGCCAGTTACCAGTTGAAATGCTCGAATGAGTCATCGAAACTAGGACGCAACGGATGAACCATCTGAGACGTAGGCGCGGCGAACATTTGAAAGAGATAATCTTCAAAAAATAAATGCTAAAGAGCGTTCTTTCGACTTTTTCTGTGTTATTTCTTTAAAAAAGTAGATAATATCGAAATGGATCACCCTTTATATAGTAAAAGTGAGTGGTGTGCAATAAGTTATGAAATAAGCTGACTTTTATAAATCAGAAACCCTTTGAGGTCTTAAAAATAATGCTCTGTAGAATGTGCTCTGTTCAATTATTTAGCAAGCCCTAATTTCGGTCCTTTACTGATGTTTAATTTTATGGGACACTTGTTCCGAACCAATTTATGTAATAATTTCTTTTTAGTTTTTTAACTGAAAAAACTCCCAGAGAATAAGCCCAAAAGACATAAACCGGACAATCTCATATTTTTTAATGTTGCTCATAAATAATTCTTAACAATTTAGAGCCTTTCAAAGAAATGAATTTGTTGAGTCCGTTAATTACGATACTACAGATTCTCTCCTTAGTAGCACTTACATTTTTAACAGTACTTTTGACAGCAAATGTGCTCGCATTTAATTATCATCACAAGCACCGTCTTTACACAGCTCCGGGCAACACCAACCAAGGCTAGAGTATATAATATTAATGTAGCGGCCAACACAACGGCGACTTGCAACAGACAAAAAGTGGCAAGGACGCCGGCACCTGCTGCTCATTGTCTTATGAAATGTTGAACACAGTTGAGGAGGTGCTCAWTTGAACAGGAGAAACAATAATCAAAGCCAACAGCTCTCAACATCGCAGGCCACAAGACAAGACTGCTGAGTAAGACCCCACTTGCCGAGAGTCGTTCGATGGCAATATTTAAGTGCACTGAACAAATACAAATAGAAGATGCTAACACAATACACTTACTGGACTGCTGGCGAAAGTATGCTTGGGCGCTTCCCCACGCGCTGAGGACTGCAAGTGGAAAAGTGTTGACCGAGGTTCAATGGTTGTAATTGTTGTTGACGATTATGCACTTAAGAGAACACATAAAAATTACATAAAAGTGGCATCAGCGCMACTAATGGCCCACGGCTGGCCGGCTGCCCGGGTGGCCGACGGCCAACGCGAGACGAGCGCTGATATGCACCTACCAACTCTTAGGCGCGTAAGTTTGAGACCCGGTAATTGCTYCCGTCTGGCTAACGGATTATTTGTATTTTCACTTAAGGTTTCAAAGAATGCAAATTGTGATTTTTACTTTTCACTTCCACCTCGCAGCTTTTCAGCCGCTCAGCCCATGCGTATTTTCAACGCATGGACTCGAGCTTCCGTTTCCGGCTGTCGTTTCGTATCCAAAGCTAATTAACGAATCATTCACAGCTCACTTTAACACCTTTTCTGCACATATACCACTGCTGACACATATTTTTTCAGCTGAAATATTAAAACTCACGGCACAAATCAGCACTTTTCACACTTCGTAGTCACTCAGCCATATGGGCACAGGCATTTAAAAGAATTTAAAAATTTGTTTTTGGTTTCTTTACTTGCCTTTGATGGGCATACAATCTGAAAACGGTGGACGATTCTTCGCGCTAACCACGACCGATCCAAAGCAGCGTTTCAACCGAACTGTTGCAAACATTCRCCAAGATTTGKGCGGCTCTGCTTGCCTAACAGGCGCTGTCACTAACAGTTCTGTTGCTAGCATCCTTCGCGTGAATCGACAGAAAATCACTGCAGCTATGCTCGGCCAACGTGARCGGAGTGCGGCAGTGAACTTTCCAGCGCGCTGGAATCAGGTGTGTGTATGTGTGGCACATGCGCACTGCCCGAATAAACAAATACAAGATTTTGCGAAAAGCGCGCCAAAATGCTCGCTTGTTGATTGGGAAACCGCGTATTCTCAGCCAACAGACCACAAAATAAGAAAGCAACCACAGACACTCTTGTACAGTTCAATTAATAGCGGGTCGGAGGCATTTGGGGCAGCAGCGTCTTCAAACAGCCGCAATGCTTTGCCCACACTTTAAATTGTGTACGTTGGAGAAGAATTATGGTGCATGTTGTCTACAAACCCCAACAGACGTGTTTATGGTCATTGACATGTTTACGTTTCAGCTGAAACAATTTGTTTTTCAGAGCAAACAGAAATTAACAAAGTGCAACAGGGGTGTGAAGGAGAAGGTCTCAAGCCAATTACGTACTTAACAGTGTTTATGTAAATTTRGCGGGATAAAAATATAAAAAATGTAAAATTTGTATACTTCGGCCAACTCATACGAATTAATATTATAGGTAACTTAGTATGTAATCAAAGATTTGTTATTTTTCCCAAAATCTGCAAAAAGTTGAGCACTCGAAACATGCATGTWAAAATATCTCCACGTGGACTATAAAAACCTCAAAGTTACTCACATTTCATGTAAAACAAGTGATAAATGGATCACCGAGTTGTGAGAGTTGTGTCCACTCACAGTATGGAACGTTTTGCGGAAGGACCTTGGATTACTTTAAAAATCCAACTGCAGCCATTACATCCCAAAAAAGTCACCGTTAGGTGTGGCTCTGTGAAGCCAGCCATAATGTTASAGTYAKTGAGCAACCCTGTAGGGCCATGATTAATATCTAGCACTACATGCCATAAAGCCCACGAAACAATTTATCTCTTGAAGGAAACTTTTGGTGAGYGCGTTAACTAYCTCGYGTCAAGGGCCAGTGGCGTGCTCGCCAATATCGTTTAACACCGTTGGGCATTTTATGAAATCGCCTGTCTACGGAGATAAGCTCCAGTCGATTGATGACCTGGAAGAGAATATATTAGTATATATACTATATATACCAAAAACTGTGTACAAGTTAAATTCGAAGTCAAATTGAAAATCTTCAACGACGTCATGATATTACCATGATGTTTATTTACACGGTACTATTTAAACGACCTAGTTTTAGGGTTTGTCCACCGTTTTTTAGGTTAACTCAAGTTTACATCGTTCTATAGTATTAATATCTGAATAAATGAAACCTTCGCAATYAGTTCATAAAACAWTAGTATTTCGTTTATACCCTAAACATAGTATATTAAGCTAGCCACGAATTTTGTTCATRGACATGGAAAGGAACGTAGGAGAACAWATAAAATATATTTATACGAGTATAAAAAACATCAACATATCCGCCTGTCAATCTGTACATAAGCAAACCTTCGGTTTATAAGACATCGATCTGCACACCTTTTTCTCCCCAAGAAGGTGATAATTTATCAGATTCGTCGATACAGGACCATTATGGTATTGTCCTTGTCATACAAACTGAAGGATCAAGCTCACGTTTTGGTATGGAATATTTTTGTTTTTGTGAAGGATTTAATAGCTTCGATGCAGTCGAAGTTGGCGTTTCCTCTTGCTAAAACATATTCACTCAAGTTTCCCTGTTTGAAAAACATTTGAGCAAATATGGAAAGTTCGCAATTTGCAACTCTGTCTACTCTATTTTTTTAGCTTCCAGCTTTTTTATAGCTTCGTTTAGAAACTCCAAATATTTCACTCCGTCAAAATGTAAGCGGTCTTCTCCGAAAGTGCTCATTTGTCTCTATTCGAAAGAAAACCGACTTTTCCAATTCAAATATTGACACAGCCAAGTCGGCGTGCAAATACATACAAATGGAGRTTCACTTTTGTATTTGTGAATACAAGTAATTACGTCGGTAATGCAACAAAAAGGGGTAGATGTAAATATAACTGTTAAATGACGCACTTAATGGGCTGCACAACAGTGCAAAATGATGTCATTAGACGAAGAAATGGAGGAATGGAAATTYACAGTTGGCAGAAGCATTTTGCAACGCAACTAACTTTGGCCAACCTCGACCGGGGCGAGGATCTGACTGTGCTACGTAACTAGACCTCTAAAATGCTGCATTGTGGGGGCGGTGGTTGTGAGTAACTGTTGTGTACTGCAAATGCTGCTGTTGCGGAACGTGACTGCAATTCTTGTGACAAATGGCAAGCTAACCACCACAACCATCAATTTGTGTGTGTATTTTTGTTTTTGTTGCTAGTCTCTTTTAGTTATTCATTTACATTGTGCAATTACTTCAACGGATCGGTGTGTACAGAATCGCTTTACGAAGTGAAGGGAAGTGATGAAAAATGGTTTTAAAATTCGCAATGCTCAGTGACGCTGAAAGCATTTTAATTCAAGGAGCTTCTACCATTCATATTTGAAGTCTAATTGTACATATTCGGTTTACAAAGTAGACGATTAGGTTGATGGCGCAACTGACAACCAAAGTGTTGTGGGGTCTGAACCTAAACAACAACAAGTAAGAAAGAGCTAATTTCGGATAAAACCGAACATTTTTTRCTCTTGCAGCTTGCAAGAATTAAGGCCATGGAAGTGCCTTCAAGTACATWAGGGTYCYAARTTMTATGGGGTCTAGGGAGAGTTTTTTCCMGATTTTATTCATTCYGAGCACAAATATACAGTGTTATAAGAAAATCAYACGCTCTAAATTTTATCAAGACTTCGTGCCTTCAATTCGTCTTGTCATCTTGATCATTTATATAGGTATTCTTTTAGAATTTTTAGGAAGCAAGGAATACGTTTGAACCTTTTCCAAACTTCCATAAATGTGTGTACGTGTGTAAGAATACCAATCAGCCTGGAAAGTTCTTATAATATGAAATTCGCTATAACTKTTGATTTTCGGTAACTTTTGTGCGACCAATCAAGCTTATTGCAAACAAATAACGCTCTCAGGCTCCTTACCAGAAATATGCCAAATATTATGTGGAAGGTTTTAGTAAAATCAAACATGGTGCAATATAGACTTATGCTCTACAAAATATCCCTTTTTACCCAATGAAATACTCCCCTTGCCTTCCGCAAAAATATTTGCAAAATTGGTGATTTAATATCAGATGAAGTCAGTAATGATTAAGCAAGTTTTCTAAGTTTAGGACGGGCAATTATGTTGTTTTAACTTCATTTGTTGCAGTTTGCCCAAGCCTAGTACAAAAAATAAGAATTTTGGATGATCCTCGAATAGGGTAATTAATGAAAGGCCAAGATTGTGACTCTTCCGGAAATTGAAGTTTGGAAACAGCCGACGTTGAAAACTTTCAAAATAACCATAAAACATGTAAACTATGAATGAATTGTGAAAAATATGCCCACAAACTTTCAGACTCGAAGAGTAAATAGAAGTATCAAGTTACAATATCGTCACAATTATCTGCACTAATTTTTAGATAATTTAGAAAATTATAGTGAAGAACAAGATGAGCGGTCCATCAATATTGGAAGAAAATTATGAAAACTGATTAGATCATCCCATGATGGCAGAAATCTATACATCCCTTTAAAATACCTAGTATTGAAAAAGTTAAAAAAAAGTTATATTTTAATAAATTTTAGGTTCAAAAATTCTAACAAAAAACATTTTTTATCCTACTTCCTTTTTCGCATATTATATTTTATGTATATTTATTTTTGGTCGACTCGATTTGCTCTATTATAATTTCATTTTGGAATAGGCAATTCAGGCAGTTTCGATTTTAAATACCCGTACGTATTGTTGGCATTACTGACTTATATATTATCACCTCAGTACCTGTATATTTTAGCATTCTTCACAGTTCTCAAACAATCAACGAGTAATAAATTTAATTAACAAAATAATGTGAGCATTGAAGTGAACTTATGTTTTCTAAGTCATGCCTAGTGTTATATGGAACTTTTYCAAAAAATAAAAATAAACAAACAAAATGTTTCCTGCAATCTGTTTAGAAACGCTTATAAAGCAAGCAGCAATATGACGAATTTGCCTGCACGTCTAAAAAACATCATCGCCACGTGTTTTTGCGAATTTAATCTGCTAGCGCCATAAGATGTAGAAGAGTATATATATAGTCTGTTAAATCTAGCCGTAAATCGATATTCTTATATATAAAACTGGCAGATTACTGTCGGTTCTTATGAACAGATTTTATACTAGAAAGYTATAAAAGAAATGCTTATAAAAGGCGATTTATTGAAATAAAACATATTTTTAACATTTTTCCCTCTGTTTACTTCGATGTATCCCTATTTTTCATGAATTATGAGCRCAAATATATCCAAGTTCGGTATTATATCTAGGGCAACATACGCACCGCAGATCTGTGTAATTGTTCCAAAAATAACTTAAAAACGTTAATTCCTTGATATTATTGGACCATTGAARTCTCACGTTAATTTCCCAAAAGCTTTCGCATCCATAAACGGTATGCCCAACACCTGGCTTCTTTAGAGCGTYACCTATCTAGATGAACTCTAATTCACCACTCCGAAAGATCTTTCATGGACAGTATTTTTCGAGGAAGTCTGGTTTGTATCACAACAAATATGTTATATGAGTATATTTTCAAATTTATGTGTGAACATTTGTAGAGTAAGCATTTATACTAATTGATTAAATTGAATTTTATGATGAAGCTATGTGTATGTAATTACGTTTGAATTTTTAAGGTACACGGTTCGGCAATTAAATTATGGAAATATTCCTCCATAGAAACTTTCAAGTTCACAAGCATAAGTTTTTTTTACCGGATTTCGCTTGAAGTGCTCCCCAAATATTTGCAACTCTCGCTTCGCAGCTTGACGCCAAATTTTTCTCTACCACTTGTGGTTGTGTATGTGTACATACGTGTACACAAAGCATAGCATTGTAAAACAACAAAAGAAAAGTTGAAAACACATTTAATATTTAGAGAATTCATAAAGGAATGCTTGTCAGATTGGGCAATGGGACGTGTAAGTCGCTGCCATAAGGCATGAAATGTCAAAAAGTTGTCAAATGCTTAAGAATATGTTGGCATACATTATTCGATTTAATAGCAGTGCATACCCACAAATGAGAAAATGGAATCGTTTTGAGGCATTTTATATCACTTTTGTGGTMTTCTTAAAGTGGCCTGGAAAAATTGGAAATTTAAAAATTTCACTTTTCCTATGCTCATACAAAAATAAAATATTTGACTTGCACATCCTATATGARTAAGCTTAGGYMAGAGCTCTCAATAACCCCGCCCACTCTACATGCACTATTAAAAGTGCGATAACACACTAATTAAACACGTCRGAGACATAAGAWTGAAAAATGAGCGTGACAACGTCCATTTTAAGGTGAAAAATCATATGTAAGATAGTATGTTTCGCACATTTTAAATTCCATGTGTCTATTTCACATTTCAGTGTATAAACGGTATTAAAAATAAAAATGGAAAATTTTAGCCCACGGATATATTATATTTAGGAATTCAAAAATAATTTCTTCTACAATTAATATTTTTTCCCCGCCYTTTTCACTCACTGCTCATTAACGGGACTCCGATTGTGTTTTTTGCCAGCTCAGAAAAAAGATCAGGGTCCACAATCATCATGGCACTCCAGTTCAACGTTATCATTAATTCACCCTACAATCATTACTATGAAATATTACTAGTTCACTTTGAAATTCTGTATAAAATTTACTAATGAGAAACATGAACGCTCCTAAAAGATTTGGAAACATTTATTTTTCTTGAATCCTCAACATAAAATTATTTTAATATTTATTCCAGCACGTCACTGCTCCAATACAATGAGAGAATTAGCGTGAAAATTAGCGTATATTAATTGAATTAGGAAGGAGTTTTGGTTTGAATCGCCAATTGGCTTTAAACAATTGTTTGCAAACTTCAACAGAAATCTAAGGCAGCGCTGTTAGTTATTTAGCCGGTGCTGTAACCGTTAGATGGCTTGTGGGGATTTCTCTTTTCAGTTACTTTTCTAACGTGAATCATTCGCAATGCGTAACGAGCTGTCCAAATTACTGGACTTCAGCACAAGAAATTCCGGTTTTATCCTTACCAATTAAGTACTTAAGAGCTCGATACGGAATTTTACTGCGAACCAGCAGACGGTTTCTAAATAATCGCTAATTATGTGAGCTGCTAGCTTTTAGTTTGACATGTAACAATCCAATCGTTCTTTGWTTATTTCTCAAGTTTCAGAGAATACCTAATTAGCTCCATATGCCTTATTATGTTTTAGAAATCTGTGTGTTTAAGTATTTTGGTTCATTCAGTAAAAGTCTTAAAATTTTCCATTTTATTTACTCTGTTTCTACAGAGAAAAAGGTAATATTTTGATCGCAACTGYATGCTGCATAAAAGGAAATGTTTTAGAAGTTAAAAATGTTGATTATTTTCAAGTGCTTTTACTGCGCTCCAACACTTGACATCTTCAAGTCAGTGGTCAGCGATATTGCGGCTCCAAACCAAAAAACCATTTAAATTCAAATTATACGAGTACTTAAATTATTTTAGATCTTGAAAACTACTCATTTCTCTATAAACTCTAAKTCGGGGCTATCACAATCCTCCAAAAGAAGAAAGTGCTGTAATTTGCATTGAACGCCCGGACAATTGCGCAGGAAAGGTACTAGGTGCTAGAGATCATAACACTTGAAATCCGGAAAAGAAAAGGCAGGAAGTTATTCACAAAAATATGTATCATAAACTGCAACTCCGCCTACAAACTAAAGCTCGATTTTTGAATGAGAAATGGATCTTTGCCCGGCCATAAATATTATTTTACATGTGTCTTGTGACTGCTTATAGAAGGCTGAAACGTCAATTCCAAGGCCGCTGCCTAATGATCAAGTCAGGTTAATATGGAATWTCCTGTTGAAACAGTACGTCTTTAATGCGAAACTTTTAGCAATAGAATGAAGCTCTTCAACTGCGCTGGAACCAAAATGCGATGAATGCTGCAAAGGAAATTACTAATTTTAAATACTTTACAATATTTGAGCACACATTTCCAGTTCGCGATGTTTGGCCAAAGCAATGGGAAGTTCGCTTCTTAAGTTTTTTTTGTTACAGTTAGGTATTAAAATTCTACGCTTTTTTGCCGAATCCGATTGACAAGGGCATATTTTCCCTAAAGTAAGCGTTCAGTCGACTTTTACTGTGTATGTTGCTGCCTTTCACACTAAATAACTAACTTTCTTAAGAATTCCGGAAKAATCTTTTTCTGTTCTTCTATATTTTGTCATTTCCATCAATCAGTTTTATAAAGCTTTTCGAATAAACTGCATATCAGCGGAAGGGGAAAGCCTTAAGTATGTATGTATATGCTGCAAGTAAACTAAAGTGTCGTTTGTAGTTGTGTTAGACTATTTTAGTTGCAGCCGAGACTGGAAGAATGGCAAAAACTTTTATCTTCTGCTACACGTTAAACTTCAGTTGTTGTTTATTATTCAGTGGGAACGTTTGTGGATGAATTAAAGCGGCTAGGAAATGCAAAGAGGCAAATAAGAACTTGGGTAAATAACTTCATGTTAATAAAGATTGTCTTAAGCCACTATGAATATTTAAGTTACTGGCTGAAGAAAGCTTTTGACGAGCGGTGAGTTCTTTTGTGGTGAGTCCCCTTAAATATGATGTGAATGACGGTCGTTAAGAAAGGGGGCTTTATCAATTCCATCACACTCGCAGTATACGAGTACATGGCGACGATAGTGCATTGACTAGTTTGCTAAATTTTTCTAAAAGAATTGCGATCGGTTAAATTATTCAATTGAATGAATATTAGAATGCAAATTAATGTTTTCAAAATGGAGTTTTAATTTGAAGCAAGGGTTGCCATCTYTTAAGATTTTTCAAACTGGAAAAGTCAAAAAGTTCCTACATTTCTCATTCATATTGTACCTTGAATAGGGCATATTAAGCTTGCCACGAAATTTTTARCGCCCAATAGAGAATTTCAGATACCCTATTAAAAACACATACATAYACTGGAATAAGTTCCTCACCTTTCAGATATCGATCTGAAACTTGGCACACATTGTTTTTCCACACGAAGTTATTTTGTTGGAACGTCAGYATTGGATCACACTATAGCATATAGCTGCCTTACAAACTGATGCAATTGCACCGAGGTCTTATTTGAAAACGTTATTATTTGAGAAGTTAACGTCTTTTCCTGTTTTTTRCTTGATTCAAAATAAATTCATAAGTTAATATAATTTAATGATTTCAACAGTTGCCACCTATTTCAAATCTGTTATACAATTAATTTACATATTTTGATAAAATAAATGTAAAACAATCGTAATAAGGGTTATTTTTCTTTCTGTAGAAAGTCTACTAATTTCCTTTTTTTCAAACTGGAATCCGCCTAAATTTCAAAGGTTTCAAAGTGACTAAAATTAGTCGGCGATTCCCACCCCCAGCTCTCTTTGCCATGCCACTGTATGTATTGTACATAACTGCTTGTTTCTAGCGAATACAATCGAATACAAATGTTTTGGGACAAAATTAATGCCACGTGTCTCAGTGGCATAATATCACWGCGGACATTAGCTCTGTAGCCGAGTTGCATAGTCAGTGCAACCCTGGCGATTAATATGTGGAATACGTTTTTGTTCAGAAATAATCTCCTAAAGTAATAATCGAACTAATTGGCTAATTTAGCGCGCCATTCAGCTGCTTAGCTTGCACACATTGACACTTGCAACAACAACGCTGTGGCCGCCCTCAAATAACTGCTAATAATATATGAGTTGCTCGCACTTTCCTGATTGTGAACGATTAAACTTAGGTCACGCGCTTTTAAAGCTGGCTACTCATACAYAWTWWWKMWTRCWWMMTAYATATRTATAATAACATAATGTGAAGAGTGGTAATACAATTTACGTGTATTTGGTGGAAGGATTTCAATATTTGACAAATGGCCCAAAGACACATCTACAACGGTGTTGCAATGTTTGCATGTTCGTGGAGAAGCCACTGTGTTCTCAAAGARTAAGGGTTGGATATAAATTTTTAAAACGATTGGTGATGGGAAAGGCAACTCTGACTTTAGTCAACCATTTGAATTTGAGTGGAACCTGTCCCGATTCCATTAAAATCTATTCTATTCAGATGACTTCGACTTCTTAACATCTGGTACTAGCATAGTTTGTACCGTTTTCCTGAACCAACTCTTTCATATTGTCAATAATAGGGTTAATCTAATCAACCCGACTTTTTGAAACTGGCTTAAATATTATAYTCATAATCACTGCAATAACAAAAAAAAAGTTAACTATAATAACAGATTAATTTTCTATGTACTTTTTGTTACTTACATTGTCAGATTGTTAAGGGATCGTCTCAGTGTGACCCTCCGAAAWATCACTGATTTTCGCGATTTTTAMACTCTTGCAACCAGTTGCTCCMGAGTATTATAGTTTTGTTCGCCTAACGGTTGTACGTTTTACCTAAAACTRATCGAGTTAGATATAGGGATATACCATATATACTCGTATAATATATAAMTGATCAGGGTGACGAGAAAAGTTGAAATCCGGTTGACTGTCTATCTGTCCGTCCGTCCGCTGGTTTCTTAGTACATAAAAATTTCGAGTTCGTAGATGGACGTAATCGGATCACTGCCACGCCCACAAAACGCCATTAAGCGAAAACACATAAAGTGCCATAACTTCAAAAGCATGTCGAACGAGCGTTTTAGCTCGTTGGCCGGTATCCGCCAGTATGAAGGTGCAAGCAGTTTGAATGGCGTTCACGTCTGTATAACACTTTCCTTTCATGCGCAAATACATTTTTCCGAAAAGAAAGAAGTCACACGGTACCATAAATTTTTAAAATGTGATTTTTGGTCAAACAATCGGTCACAATGATGTCCTTTGAGTGTTGGATTCTGAGCAATTTTTGGTCGTCAGTCAATTTGTGCTGAACAACGTRCACATACCTTTCGTAAGCACAAATGTTCGGTCAAAATGTGATAAATCGATGTTTTGGAGATGTTCAATTCCATTTCCATGAATATCAAAGATGATTTCGACTGATTTTTTATGAATTTGACGACTCATGCACTCTGCTACGGTATAGGTAATCGTCGCCATAGAATTTGTTCATCAATTGAAACGTTTCGGAAAAGTTTTACCAATTTTAAAACAAAGTTTAATGTTGGCTCTTTGTTCAAAGCTCATTTTCGCACTGATAACACAAACATTCTTAAACCTTAAAAAGCAATAATTCCACTTCCAATCTATGAAATGTCATGAARCAGTGGACATATAGATGGCGACACAAGGGGGCGCTGTTTACWTTGGAACGCACCCTGTATGTATATACATATATAGTCGTGAAAACTCTAACGTTCGGAAACTTGAATATTTTTCTCCATTGGCTACTTTCAAACTCAATCATATTGAAAACTTATGATATTCTTCTTCTTTATTGGCGTACGCTCCAAAAGCTAATAGAAGACATCTCTGTTCACATCGTCTTTCTCTTCGGTCGGGGCTTGGGTGGCAATCGACGATTGAAGAACTTCACTCCCACCACGAATCCGACACCGAATTTGTTCTCCTTTATATGGGTAAATTTTTTTTCCGCGACCGGAACTAGTGGAGCCGTTCAAAATTAGGTTACAAGCTGGCTCGAAAGACATTACTACTTCTTGAAACGCTGATGGCTCAATTACAGCGATATTTTGACGCGGAATGTTACTCCTTTGAATAAACCAATTGATCCAAAGGTAAGAAGACTAACAATGTTACATTACCGAAATTCTCTGTTAGCAGCTATTTTYTCTAATGAATGCGATTTGATCGAATCAATGAAAAAAATGAACTTGAGAGATGCTGCTACATTTTTGGATATAACTTGGAGTAGGTTGGAACAAGTGACTTTGGTGAAGAGCTGGACAAATATTGTTATTATTATACAAGAAACGTAAAATAAAAATCAATAAACTGGTCGTGAATCATGAAACAGCAAAGTAACGAACTCTAATATTTTGAATTAAGCAAGGCAAAGTTAATAGTTGTATTATGAAAACGAATAAATAAATTAAAATACAAAACATTCTAAGACTCGACCAAGTATGGTTTTGATTAGTTCGAGTTTTCAGGAATGCACTTACTATCACATCTGAATCAAGCTGTCAAATACAGGCATCCTCAAGCAGATTAACTTACCCAGCTCAATGGCAACAAAACGTCAACAATTTTTAATAGAACGTTCTCTTCTAAAAATGTTAAAACGAGTAATGACCGTGTGCATGTTCTATATCACTTATAATAAGTATAGAAAACAGTTTAAGTAAAATATAATACGGTTATTGTGTTTTGAAATATGAAAATTCTAAATGAAAATTTTCCATGTCGAAGGTTAATTTTTTTTTGTGCCGTTTACCTCGCCAGGAGCAATACTCCTGGAAAAAAATAAAACAACGGCAAACGCTACAGAGAGACTGAAGACACACATCAGCATTCCACATTTAAGTCTTTAAGGGGGGAACCTGATTGAAAC
>NW_017535030.1:75890-81226 GCF_001853355.1 Bactrocera latifrons | reverse complement strand
GCGTGAGTACAAAATGTTCGGTGACACCCGAACTTAGTGCTTCCTTACTTGTTTTAGAAATTAGTTTAAGCCCGAACAACAAAATTTCCGAGGCCCGTAAATATACAAGTAATGATTTTCAAAGTTAAGTTCCCGCCTACATTGCAGCATTGTTTGTCCACTTGTAAGAAGTTCCCGAATTCTAACTCCTCTTACTATACGGAGAATTTKGCATATCTTATTACCATGGAAAATGCCCAAAGTATTTAAGAAGCACTTCAGCTTTAAGCACTCCTTTTAACGCATTAACATTCTTTCATAAACGGTAATTAAAATTATGTGCGCATGGTTGCGAACCTCAGCCGGAGTTGAGAAGTTTCTCGTGGCGATGCAAAGATGATACGTGTCTTATTACTTGTAGGCGACTGTAATGCTGACTTATTAGAAGCATAACCAGCACTTATGCAAATGTTTCTACAAGCAAACAAGTAAGATTAAATCGGTTTAATAAGCATGGAATTAAACAGATTTTAAAATGATTCCAGCGAAAATTCAAAGCTCGCCGAGTAAAGATGTTTGACATTAAGATGTGCCTGTGCGAAGACATGTTGTGCAGCTTAATTGAATATTTAGGCATGAGTGGTATAAAGCAGATGAGTTAGGACTGTCGCTATCACTTAAATTACTTTTGCAGGAAGAATAAATGGTTTGTTGGGCCTTTTTGTAGTCGTTGAGGAAAAGTTTGTTTAATGGCAAACGTACATTTATATACATATAAATCTAATGTCTRAATATATATAAATCTCATTAAATTTTAATAAATTTCCAAAATAAGTGTCAAGTGAACCATAATACTAATAAACCGAAGTCGTGTTATGTTAAAAATTGGCGAAAAATCGAGTAACAGGCATTGAAGTTGACTTAATTTATTACAAGCTTATCTCTTATACATTTGTATATATGGGAGCTCTTTAACGAGGATACATAGTACGGTGATCAAATTGAAAGGTGAATTTCGAATCACTAAATTTTTTTTCAGTAAGTTGATATTCATTAGTTTTTGTGATACACGTTGTGAGGCTCTAAAAGTGAATTCTTCAATTTTTACTATGTCTGAATTTATTGAACTAAGAAATGCGATAATGCACCATCTCATACTSCATTGGTTATTCGTGATCGTTTCGCCACATTTTCAAGTAATAACGTGCCGCAACCACCGCATTCGCCTGATTTCCCTTCGTGTAACTTCGGTTATTCAGCAAATTCACATGACCAATCCGAGGACACCGTTTTGACTCAATTGAGGATAAATGTAAAAGCTGAAACGAAGAAACCTCTGCTGGCCATCACGATGCAGGATTTTTCTAAGTGCTTTGATGACTGGAAAATTCGTTGGCCTAAGTTATTACAGCGGGAGGGGATTACTTTGAAGAARATAAAATGATTTATGTGCAACTTCAAGATAATGAATGAAAATATGCTATATGATATACTTTTAGTATCGTTTATCCGCATCCAATTAATTAACGACACACAACTTGCATACACTTTACGATAGCTCTAGAATTTCAAGTCAATAATACGAGTATMCATATATATTTCCTTTCATCTCACTACCTTGACTGCCATATCCACTAATTTGTTCTAAACGATTTTTAAGCATTAATTAAAGCAGGCTGATGAAAATCTATATTTTCCTTAATTGAGGCAGGGAGAATTTTGTTAAGATATCTGACATATCAAACAGTAACTCGACTAAAAGACCGGCATTTATTATCTGAGTATACGTTTGGCTAAGAGTATCTATGAACTGATTTACCAATGAAGATTACGTAAGCTCGAATAAGGAGCTATATCAAAGSTATCTACCATGGTATCCGAATCAAACTATGCACATATATTGTTGAGCTATCTCACTAATTAACTGAGTTAAAACATAACATAAAATACATCCACCGATTTTATACACATTTGTGTGAGAATTGTCATAAGTTGAAAAACACTATTGGTTTTAAGTTATGTTTCGATTCATTGCCGCTTGAATTATCTAATATAATATCATATAATCATTTTTTAGATAGTAGGTGTTGCAACTGTCAACCATAAACCAAATATAGCTGAAATTGGTCGAGTAATTTATGARGTTTGAATTCCACCCTCATTAGTAGGCATTACTCTACTGGGATTTTTTAATTATTTTCATACTCTCTTTTATGACATTTGTGGCATTGATGTGATRCATAGGTAAATAAGTCTCCGTTTTATCAAGTGTAACCGGCACATCGCCATTCCTCATTTCATTTTTTTATTTAACTAAATAATTTCCTTTGTAATAATTTCAGAAGTGCCTCATAAATATTCAACAGTCAACGAGAAGGTTTATATCTAGGAATCACATTCTAAATCTCTGTTACTTCCGATATACTAAATGCCAAGGTTTGTAATATTTAATCATCCCACGTGAACAAAGCGAASCGAAAAGGAGTGTGTCATTTGTCAAATGCTATAAATAATCTCACTCGGCCGAGTTATTTGCTTTGGCTGCGATTTAGTTTTCTCTTTCAGTTGATCCACTTTACATCTAGACAACGAACGACGGCGAAACTTTTGTTACAAAGTTGAAACGTAAAGCTAATAACGTTCATAAAGTTGCTTGGCTTTTCATAATTTTGAGTAATGTTGCATTTCGCGGTAAATTCGTAATGCAAATAGAATAGAAAGTATTACGAAGTTGCAAAATATGAAATTATATACTAAAGTGGTACTGCGACACAAGGCACCACAGCTGTCTCTTATACACATCTGAATAGAAAGTATTACGAAGTTGCAAAATATGAAATTATATACTAAAGTGGTACTGCGACACAAGGCACCACAGAGCCTTAAAGAATTATTAACTGAAAAGATTATTAGAAACTAAAAAGTTAAAACACCCCCTAAACTTAGGGAAAATCTATGTTTGTTGATATGGATTTGGAATGAGATTATTGAAAAAATCACATCAAATTATAAGCAATTATAATAAATTATGACCCATAAAATAAGCCTCTCAGGCTTTATTTTCTGTTAAATGATATTTTTTWCAAGTGTAGGGCAATGTTTTGCTCTTTGCGATTATTCAGTTCCATTTTTGTAAATTAATTAATTTTTGTGCCTTGGCAAATAGCAATTATGTTGTGCGCTGTCTATTCATGCAAATAAAACGTGGTACGTGCGTTCCTTGGCAAAAAGGGCTGGAGGGAGTAACTTACTTATAACGAAGTAGATACATTAAATTTTACTCCCGAAACAGTATGCGAGGGTTTTGTAGGAGCCGGGGTAAAAATTGGGCAATGGGCATGGCACCGGCCACTTCTAAGTGGAATCACATATCTCGAGATCCACACGACCGATTTCAACTAAATTTAGTACGTGGCATTCCTCTCATATTTTCACGACGCAGTGAGGAAGTCGGCGATCAGTCTACAATCACCAAAACTTCCMATATAGCACAATTTAAAATTCCATTTCAACCTTTCACTTTCCAGTATACAAATCAGGAATCAATGGATAWTTATTCACATATAACAAAACCCCTTCAAACCCCTAGTTACCGAATATGTGGACAGGGTATGAATTGTTGACTTTTGATCGAAAATATCGGTCAATGTATGGGATATACAAATGAAATTCAGCGAGAATAATTAAAAAATTAAAAATCTATCAATAATATCTCTGTATATCAAAAATGGGTTCAATCGAGTCAATACTTCCTTGAGATTCTATATATGTACCTAATATAAAGATTTTCGAACATCCGGCTGGCTTTACTCCACATGATTGGTGATTGTATATTAATGAAACTCAGAGAACATTTCTAGTATGTGGTTTGCTGAATATCTCAGTGAGTGTAAGAGTTGTATATAATAAAGTTTTCTCAAGGAAACTATGTCCTCCGATGAGGCTCCCTTTCACTGGAGTGGCGTAGTCAAAACTGTCGATTTTGTTGCGAAGAAAATTCACAAGTTAATCATGAACAACCGTTACATTCACCTTAATTGACGGTTTGGTGTGCTTTTTATAAAAGTGGAATTATCGGTCCGTTCTTCTTTCCACATTAAGCTGGTGACACTGTTTCTGTCAATGGAGAGCARTATAGATMAACGATAATGAACTTTTCATGGCCGCAATCGGAAGAAGTTGATCTCGACAACATCTGGTTCCAACAAGACGCTGCTACGTGCWTCAAATCTTGTACACAGCACGTGCAACAATCGAATTATTGCGAGAAAAGTTTGGAGACTCGATAACTTCAAGAAATTGTGACATTGAATGACGTCCATAAATCATTCTATTCATGACTTACGGCTTGACTTAGTGGAAAAGGTACTCGAAGATTGGGTTCATCGAATCATTGAATGATATTATATTTAGAACTTGATTGTATCGATTTTATCTATAAAAAACAAGCTAAGCCCGCAGCTGTTGTTCTTCGTGAAATTATGTGTTTTGAAATGAAAAGAAAGTTGAATTTATCTTTTTTTTTTCAATGTAACGCAGCTCGATAAATAACATTTTTGGTTTCTGTTCCGGTGTACAGAAAAGATGGTTTTCCAAATTTATGCCACACACTATGCGACTACCCTTGTCTCCTATTGATTGTCATCTCAAATACAATTTTCACGGAAACGGAATACGTTTGAACTGGAATGGCAAATCGTTAGAACCCAAAGGAATTCGTAGAATCAAGTATTMGATAGGTGCGTCATAATCAGTAGTGTTCCAATGACAGATCTAACTTTGAGACGCAAATAATGTGGTGCCAAGTCTCTCCAAAGAATTTAGAAATCCCACTGGATAATTCACGGCGTCGTCTTCATTGTCAAGACGATCGATCGATTTGTATGAGCGCAAACCTCCCGTAATTTGCCTTCGAATCTTCTAGTTTAGGTCAATAACATCGGTATTTTGGCAGCTATCGTCGTTACGATAATTTGGCCAAGCACCTTAATAGTGTTTCGTGCATTTATTGTCAGACATACAAACCGAAGTGGGATTGTGCTGTGAGCAAGGTCCATGAACCATATTGGTTTTCATACCTCGTTCAATACTGGATCTTTCTTTCCCCAGAAATGATTTCATCAATTTGATCTGGTGTAACCACAATCCACCATCCAAAGAAAAAGAGTGCTTGCGGCAAACCTCTTTTTTGCAACTCAACAGAGTACATCCAGCATCTAACAGCACCAAATATACCATAGGTTGCCTCAAGATAAAGTCCATCACACATCGTAAGCGTTGTTTGAAATGTCGTGCTGTGATATCGTGACGATCGCTTGCTGATTGACCGCGATCCATAGTTCCGCATGTATGTCATC
>NW_017535030.1:66684-74730 GCF_001853355.1 Bactrocera latifrons | reverse complement strand
TATCAAATAGTGATGATGAGAGTAGTGATAATGAGGCAGAATGTGCAGTAATTGTTGATGACTTGGAAGATGTAGTGTCTTCTGATAGCGAAGAGGACTGCTGTGAAACTGTTTCTGAAGTGGATGAAGAAATGTGCGTATCAGATACTGAAGAAGTGGAATCTCTTGTAAATGTTCTTGTTGGTAAAGACGGGACTGAGTGGAGTGAACTTCCAAATATTACCGGGAAGACAGCTTCTCACAACATAGTGACAGGAAGCGTAAACAAAGTAATATTGCCGCCAGGCAAACGCATTCAATCTCCATCGGATGGATTTTCCTTATTTTTTGACAATGACGTTCTGATTGCACATATATAAATGCTACTGAACAGCTGCAACAAAAATGGAAGCAAACTGATGAAATTGAGATGCGCGCCTACATAGGCTTACTGATTGAAGCAGGGATCCGAAAAATGGAATAAGTGACTACAAAGATTTTCAAAGGGATCCTTTATATGGAAGTTTACTTTTCCGAGCTTGCATGTCAAAATCCAGGTTCTCTGACTTATCGCGCTACTTACGACTTGATGAAAAAGCAACAAGAAAYTCTCGTGGAGCGGGGGATAAATTTKCTGCTATACGAGATATTTGGGRCATCGTTAMAAMCTTCAGAAAATATTATATGCCTGGTGTTAATTTGACATTCGATGAACAGCTCCTTCCCTTTCGAGGTCGTGTTTCATTTCGACAATATACACMTGCAAAGCCAGACAAGTGTGGAATGAAAATTTGGTGGATATGTGACAGTGAGGCGAGTTATCCATTGCATGGAATACCTTATTTGGGTAAGGAAGGCGCTAATAGACAGACAAATTTGGCGCAGAATGTTGTCAAACAACTTTGTGAATTCTATGAGGGTACAAATCGAAACATTACTTTTGACAATTTCTTTACCAGTTTTGATTTATCGCTCGATCTTTTACCAAAGCGTCTTACATTTGTTGGAACTCTTCTTCCCGGCAACGAGAAGCAGGAAGCAACCTTTTTGGCTTTCGAAAGAACATGACTCTAGTAAGCTTTGTCCCAAAAAATATGAAGCTATTCTCTTACTCTCGTCGATGCACCACACTGCCGATATTGACGCAGAGAAAAAAAAAATCGGAAATAAATTTGTATTATAATGCCACTAAAGGCGGTGTAGATACATTTGATCAATGGTGCCATGCTTTTACAAGCAAAAGAAAAACTCGCCGATAGCCTGCAGCTCATTTTTTACAATTTGATAGACGCCGCTGGTATAGCATCCAAAGTAATTTGGTTATWCTTATATCCAAAATGGAATGATTCAAAAAAAGCCACTCGCCGCAAATTATTTTTAAAAGATTTGTCCCGGGAATTAATTATGCCAAACATCGAAAGAAGAAGTTTAAGCCGATTGTCAAATGCTAATAAAGCAGTTATCAMTGACACTATATCAACATCATTATCCCCCAATAAGTGTTTACCGCCTCCATCCAAAACAGTTCGCCGTCGATGTCACTTATGCCCCTACAARAAATGCAGGGTTTCTATGCAATGTTGCCAAATTTTCACCAAAAATGTTTGCAATGAACACTCGCAAAGGCTATAATATGCGTGAGTTGTGTGCAAAATAATTAKTAGTTTAATATTAATTATGAATTCGTTTCCTTTATATATGTAAGGGCCAATTTATTCACTCTCCATTACAAATTAATGCTCCATTAGAGAGAGTGAATAAATTGGCCCTAAATATCTTTGCATTTTATGTTTGTTGTAATGAATTACTTTAACCATTGAAATAAAACCAATTGAATAATACTTAAGCCGTTTTATTTACACGAGTTACTCTAAGTCACTACGTGGTACTCKACGTCCGCACAAGCACGTGGTACGAATAGGSTYAACAATGAGTGTGTTTTTTTATGAAATTGTATCACTCTTACTAGAAAACCTCAGCATAAGCTAATTAAACCAAATTACTGAAATGCTTTAATCTATAGCTTGCATCCCCTCGTTCATATCTATGTACTATGTGGGATTCCACTCGACATAAATATAACTAATCGCAAATGAGCGGTAAAACGCTAATGAGACCGAGATAGTGCGGTCGTGTGTGCTCGTATGTAATAAAAATCTGATGGCGGCAACTGTCAGCAGGCTCGATTATTCGATGAATTGCAACCGAATTTAATTAATTAGCGGCATTAGTGGATAACAGTTTGTAGTCATAAATTTATTGCAACAAAATTGCCATTAAAATTGTTAAAAGCCCAAATAAGCGAAATTGGAAGTATAATGAATAGGCTCAAGGTTGTTAAGGATTAGTGAATAAATATGTATGTATGTACATAGGTGAAATATGTATATTAAAAGCACATATTTGCGTGCTTGAAAATTCGTACGTGTCACAATTACATAAAATATTTTATTCCGCTTTTACTGAAATATGCATGTACTCGTATGTGCCTATCACGCCTGAGTGCAAAGTGAAATGCTGGCACCGAGAAACAATGCACCAAAAATTTGTCGAAAAGGGCGGAGGAAGACGGAAAATTTCATAATTGCTGCCAGAAATTATGATCTAGTGACCAACTCCGAGTAAAAGGTACTTGAGTTAGCCTCATCGGCTAAGATGGAATCAAATCAATCGAAAAACTTTGGAATTCCCATAATTAAGAAAATGTGRGCAGCAGCGGCGCACTATATAAGTACCGGTACTGAGGGGTTACTGGCAAAGAAAATCAAGGTTGATAAAAAGTGTGCCTAAATCATTATATAATATTGGGTAGTCGAAAAGTATATTCGTATTCTGTCAATAGATGTTGCTGCAGTCGTATATCTCAAGTGCTACCAGTCACATTGTGTCATACCATATAGCAATTGAAAAGTGAGATTTTAAGCTTCATTCAATCCAAAAAAATTTAATTCGGGGAAGTGGAAAAAATGTTACAGCTGGTGAAAAGTGAGTGAAAATAATGAAGAAATTTGCTATATTTCGCAATTTTTTTTATAAAAAAGGGAAGAATACCACGTAGCCACCAATGAAATTTGTGAAGTTTACGGCGCCGATGCTGTGCAAAAAGTGGTCGACCAAAATGGTAGATATTTGTTTATTTGTTTATTATTATAAGCTATTACATTATTTTATTTATTATCATAAAAATAAATCCAATTGAATCGTAGTTGCGGTCATGGAGCAGTGTATTTCTATGTAACTTACCATAAACCTTTGTTTTGATTAACACTTTTAAGGTGACCAGAACACCAAAAATCGCATTTTTTAGTTTGACGGCTACAACAGCTCTCTTGAAAAACGGACAATTTCAGCATTACTACTAAAGAACGTAAARTATATTCTCAACAATAACTCCCTTCTTCGTAGCTCAGAAAGTACTGTTAACCGGCGATTTCGGAATCGAATGATGACTAACTTTTGTCAATTATTTAAACTTCGAACTTGGCACAGGTGTGGCATTCTCGATTACCACTTTTCAGATTTCACATTACGTTTTTTCTTGTGCGTAAAGATAGAGTAAGCSGCTAGTATGGGAGGAAGATTCAACCTAAAATGCTATTGCGAAGCCCTGAAACAAAATGCAGAAACTGCTGCTGAATGGTCACTGATTTTTTGGAATGGATTCATATTCACTTTCCGAGAAGTTCCYGGACATTCCATTAAAATTTTGCAATAAATACTAATTTACTTAAACAAATGAATATACCATAGAGTGTATGCGGCACATACTATGTAAAGTACTTCCAAAGAGAAGAATAGTGAATATTTTTAAACCAAGGAAAATAAAATTACAATTTTCTAAATTTTTTATTTTTCGCAGTTAAAGTTGCGTTTTTTTCTAAATTTAACACAAACAATCTCAATGAGCCACGGCACAGCACAAAGCGCCATAAARAAGTTCAGGCAGTGAAAGGTCACGATGTAGTCTTGTGTTAGGTCGCGTAAATAGCCCACCAGAGGACCAACGGCGAACGTTATATTGCCTTGCAGAAACATGAACAGGCCATAACCAGTGGCGAATCTGCGAGAGAATGGAAAATTTGTAAAACTTATTGCGATTTTTACTCTTCTATAGTGGCCTTACCTCTCCTTTGGCAAGTACTCGGCGAAGACAAGAGGCAGCGGTACATGGATCCAAGTACGTAAGAAGCCCATTGCAGCGGTAGTACAGGCCATGTCCACATAGCTGAATACATTCAAAAATGCTGAAATCAAAAACAAAACGAAAGCAAAACTTTTAGTCAACTCAATTTGTGGAGCCCAAATAAAAGCACACAAAAACAAATACGTGGGGCGTTTATGTGTGACTCCCACCACATAACGGCGACTGACTATGGTGTCATATTTCATACCCGTTTATCTCAGCCAAGGTAAATATTGATTACGCTCGGAAAACGCACAGTGCGCCAAAAAATGTCCACAATCCACTTACTTCTCCGACCGCACAGCGGGTTCAGCGTACACTAGTTTAGACGGTATAATATAGCGGTCATAAACATGAAAGCGGATGTCACTATATCACTATCGCACTATCTGGTTGATATACTGGTAAGAACATCATAATTCATCTGAGAAATCTTAGAAATAGTATGTTTGCGTGCGTTTATTGCTACCCCTTTTCGTCAACACATTTCGGTATGCAAATTGTTAACGAATCGCTGACGACGAGTTTGTCAAGGCCGTCGGTACTTACCAAAGCGCGCTATGATTGTAAAGAAGGATCCGGCCAGATAAATGTAACGGGATCGCATTTGAATGAATATGGCCGAGAATGCTAAGAATATGCGTGAAGCTAAATCAGCAGCGGCTCCGATGGCGATAATGCTGGCAGTATCCGGCTGGAATTATTCAGGATTAGCAGGTTCACAACAACGAATACAAATAATGGAATTACACACCTTTGTGAAACCCAACTCAAAGAGGTAGAGTGGCTGCAGTGTGAAGAACGCAATATCAGAGTAGAGCGCAAAAGAGATACCCAATACAATGTTAAGGTAAATAGGTTTCTTCAGCAACTTTAGATCCAAGAAGTCCACTAAAATTTGCCAGCAGCTGGTCTTCTCTTCAATCGCATTGACTGCAAGCATTGAAGGAAATGGCGTCATTTCCGGTGAAGCGTCACGCACAACAATTGAACCGGTCCAATTACCAAGGCTTGCTATGCTTGACGTGCGGCTTGAGATATTTTTCACATTCTCCCTAGATATAGTTACCGGGCGAGRCTTGCCATGCATTAGGGGCGACAAGTTGTTGGACTCCATTGCGGACGTATCTCGTCCATTATATTTCATATATTGATTATTATTTATGGTTTTGCTTAGAATCAGAGCGTTATCTTCATTCTCTAACTTCTTTGCATCCCCATTGTAGGTACTTGATGTTAAAGTCGCCTCTATTTGAATGGTCACCTTCCGCATRTGCCATTCGACTGGCTGCATCAGCAACATTCCCAGAATGGCGTGGGAGTTGATTGCTGCCAAGACGAGCAAAGAACCACGAAATCCGTAGAGCTCCATTAACTTTTGCATGCCGACTGGATAGAACATAGTGCCAACGCCGATAAGCGACTGTGCAAAACTCATCCACATAACCCGCTTCTCAACGAAGTAGTTGTTGAAGGTCGTATACGATGTTGGCACAATGAGGCCGAACCCAGTGCCCTGAATAACGCTGAAAGCGAACAACAGCTCCCATGTCGTGCGCACGAATATCTGTAAGAGAGAGCCAGAGAAATACAAACAACCACCCAGCAAACCGACAGCACGTAGACCGTATCGGTTGAACAGCGACCCCGAGAAGAGACCCGCAAAGCTGAAGGCACAAAAGAAAGCACTGGTTATGAAGGCCACAGCGCTGGTTTCAGCCCCGATGCTATGCAGAAAGTCGCCAAAGATCAATCCAAACGAAGGCAATGCAGCCAAACCACTGATCTATAAGATAATTCATCATAATGTTTCTTTAAATAGTGCGAGTAAAAATTTTAGCTTGTTTTGACCTACAAATGGTAGCGCCATGCCGATGCATACGAAAACTCCCCAGCCGCCATCTGGCGCCACTMGTCGCGTTTGCGTCTTCATTTCACAACCTCACACTCTAATTGCGAAGTCTTGACTGATCTTGGGTGGCAATCTCAGTATCTTCATTCACTCAATCTACCACAGTTTTATCACGTAAATAGAATTCTACCAAGTGATAAGATAAGTATCTGTTGTAATGTGCGTAACGGAAGCAGTACTCCCATATTTTACGACCTATGTACACCTGTGCTGTTTTCTGACAAATGCAGTGGCACTTTTATTTAAATTGCACAATATTGCATATGATTAAATTGTATGTCTCACACCTTGGGACATAAAACCATAAATTTGCAGTTGGTAGATGTTTTGCAGTAGTTGGAACAAAGGCGCTAAATAATTTTCTAGTTGTAAACAATACAAAATATGCTTAACATATATACATATATATCATTTTGAAATTCACGAACGAGTTTTAATTACTTGTTCTGCAAAACATTATCCTTTTATTTTTCCTCTGCGCTTGACCCATTGATTTCTCACCACCTGACTTCGTCAACTAACATAGCCATAGTAAAATTTCGTACGATCTCAACACCTTATCAGATTTGCACAGCTTAATATTATTTACTCTAGTGGTAGAGGGGCCTTTCAACTGATAACTCTCTTTTCCGCAGTAATGAAGACACTAGAAGCCTTATTACTCCCGACGTTACTAACCACCTGAGTCTAACAGACCATCAACATGGTTTCCACAAAGTGCACAGCACTACCACAGCACAGARTAGCTTGCGACCTAAATCAAAAACAATCCTATCGTTGGCATTATCAAAAGCTTTGTGCCTTTGAGCCATATCATGTAACTCTACTAAAGAATATCGAACAATCTACGCTCTCTCCAGGGCTGGAGAAGAGGACTATGAAAGATTTGAGTGGCCGGCAATCATCTGTACTATTTCGAGAAGAAAAATTTATGTTAAGAAGAATTACACAGGGTGTTCTGAAGGGTGGTGTCCTCCCCGCACTGTTTAACTGCTACATTTCGAAGCCCCTTTAACCACCATAGAGATTTTTCATCACCTCATACGCAGCTATCCKTTCGATCTTGCGCACTTCTTTAACAGCCTGGGCTGCTTCCCTTCTACAACCGCGATTATTGCTAAAGTAAGTAACTGTAACCATCGTTTGTATGCCCAGTGAACCTTACTCTTCTAACATCTCTCTCCYTATGGTCCGACTCGACGAAATATCACGTTACCTGCGCCTTTTTTAGGCGACTTAAATSCCAACCAACTACGCGGATTAGGTTACCAATATATAGGTATGCGAAATACAGAATCTGTGGGCATCGGGAATATAATACAATAATTTGCCGCTCCCGCTTTTAGTTACTTAGGGACAGCAGCAAGGACGCCAAGAGAGTGGACGCTTAAGCAACTTTAGATCCAAGAARTCCAGCTGCTGGTCTTCTCTTCAATCGCATTGACTGCAAGCATTGAAGGAAATGGCGTCATTTCCGRTGAAGCGTCACGCACAACAATTGAACCGGTCCAATTACCAAGGTTGATTTCAAAYCGAAAATATTTCCGATCATTTTAAGACTAMAAATATCAAGAGCAGAATTTCGCAGTGTCAGATATAAACTTTTCTGTCTCGAATTATTTTACTTGTGAACGAGATTATAAAAAACAAAAAATGGTGAATGCCGAGCAACGTCGTTATCTAGAACAGTAGTCGGCATGAGAGGATCTGTCACTGTGTTGGTGAGCACGAACAAAAAGTAGCCCAGTGAGAAATTAAAATTAAAATTAAGCAAATTTTTTAAGCAAAATTATAAAATAAATTATTGTTCMATAAAATTTGAAAACTAGTTGTCACTACGTTGGAGCAAAAATATATTAAAATATTTTGCAAAAAAATATTTTTTTTTCCTTTAAAAAGGCATTTTTGTTCTTTTTCATCGAAATAATTAATCTTCTTCTTCTTGATTGGCGTAGACACCGCTTACGCGATT
>NW_017535030.1:57622-66074 GCF_001853355.1 Bactrocera latifrons | reverse complement strand
TCCATTGCCTACTCAGTCCGAAGTAGCACCTGTTGGCAAGAGTTATCCTGCATTGGATTTCTAGGCTGACATTGTTGGTGGTGTTTACGCTGGTTCCAAGATAGACGAAATTATCTACAACTTCAAAGCTATGACTGTCCACATCGATACTAATCGCTGAAAGGGTTCGCGATTTAATTCCATTTTTTGGTCGATGTGAATATTACAAGTACTGTAAATAACAAAGTAGTGGTCGTATGTCAAAACGGTCTGAGTATGTTTAACATCAAAAATGTCAAACTTTCCGATCAAGTTGTCAACCCCAAGTTGTAACCTGACAGTGGATATACCAGTAAATAGCTGATGAGATTGCCAAAAGTGTTATTCGCTTGGTTCAAACCAGTTCCGGACATACGCGAGTCGTTAAAAACGATGCACAATGAAGTTTTCGAAATGATTGCCATATGGATCAGTGTAAGTTGGGATGCTTTAAGCTTTAAGCACATGGAGAGTGGCCAAGATTATGTGCACGGAGGCGGACACACTAATAATAACCGTAATTTTCTTACTCATGTATTGAGGGTTGTCATCGCCGGCCTTCTTAAGCAGCCTTAGACTGTAAACATATTCCTTCCTTCTTCTCAGACAATTTAAATGATGGTTGGGCGTCCTTCTTGTCGAATGTAAAACGTTACCCGACAATGAAAACATCATATTATTATTTTAAAGTGATTGTAATTTGTTTGCCAAGCTATATATAAATATAAATATAAATAAGTTTCCATTTGAGTACCGACTCTTTGTATATATGGTATATAAACTGCTTTAAGCGAATGTAAACGCAATGACAGATATTTAAATGAAAATGTTTTATTTGTTTTTTTTCACTACATAACATTCCAGTAACGATATGTGAATGGCAACTTAGTGTCCAAGTGACCTTTCGCAGTTGCTGATAACACGTAAAAGTGACAAAATTAAATGAAATACTATTTGAGTAGGATTCAAGTGTCATCAAGGGTCTACTCATATATAATTGGACATTTTTAGTGGAAGGCACTCTTCAGAGGAACAAAGAAATTGTACGGTMTTAAATCGTGTCATTTGCAGAAAATTAACTTTTGGAGACACTTCATGTGTGTGACACTCCAACATCCTTTCAAATTAGCCTTGTTTAAATGTGCTGCGTGCAAGCAATAATTTTCCACATTATTAAGAAAAGAGAACTTGAAACTTACTAGCTTATATGTTGCGTGGGTAATGGAATTTTCATTATTTTTATTATATGTATGCATTTAAACTAACAGTTCATTTGAAGCTCTAGTTTGGCACATTATAACTGGCCTTCAAGTCGGAAGGTACTATAGTATTATATGTGGGGCGGTCGGTGTGTGTGGAGTGGTAGCAGCTAATGGACTCGGCTCGCAATATTGACTAAATTAAGTTTTTTGGAAAATTTAAAGCGGCGTATACCCGGAACCGAACAAGAAAACTTGTTCTCAATTAAACTATTGCTTATTCAATGGCGAATTTGTGTTCAATTAATGTCGAAACACGAGTAGTTCCAGTTCCARTTGCGCTGATCGGATTTGGGAGGGGTTTGCAATTAACTACAAATTAAGTTAATTTGTTCGAGGTTGAAGAAAGGGAAGCAAGGACGCCAGCTTCTATAGCTACACGGATATGCAGAATGTGCTGCAGCTCTCAAAAGTTGTCCTTTGATGTAGCAAAGTTTTCGAATTTCAAAATGCTATCAATATCATATCGGCCACCGCTTGCAACCAATTAACTTGCCTCAGGAGGCTCTCTTGCATTAAATGCATTAAGCGCACGACACTCCAATGTAGACTCTATTGGAAATGTGTGAGTGTGTATGTTTATTTGCGCGCAGCTGCTGCTCGGCAAAACTTTTTGACTTAATTCTGGTGAACAAACCGGAGAGAGTCGCCACGAAGTGCACGCCGCAACTGCTGYCTAAGACGCCACCGCTTTGCTGTTGTTGCCTGTAGCGTGCGGTGGCAAGCAAGTTTTCGCGCAATTAATGCCAACTGCAGACGAATAAAAATTGATTATAGTCGAACCAAATGATCTGGGAATTGCTACTATTTTTTTGCAAGTTGTTGTTATTGTCACCGAATGWCCGTTTTGTTGTTATTTAAAGCTTGTCTGCATCGAAGTCATTTCGACTGACATTCCTAAATTCGCATTCATTATCAAATACATGTGGCAACTCTGAAGAGAATATTGGTGGCTGTGAAATAAATGAAATCACAAGTTATTACTAAAACAACCGCAGCTGGGCACAAGYCGCACGTAATTGCAGACACATGTATGCATGTGAGTGTGGTATTAGTGTGGATCTTTAAAATAGGAAAATTTCAAGAGAATGGAAAATACKTACATAAGTGCCGGTTTACAAATGGAATTACTGGCGCCCAAACCGTCTGACTCTCTTATATACTTATACAACTCAACCACGCCCTTACTTCCTTTTCCCGACCTCAGATCATCCAAGAAATATTTTTTCTTTCATTTCTGTTATTTTCGTGTCCAATGGGTTTCAACMTACTAGGAATTTTTCATTACGTTTTAACTTTTTCAAATGCTCTGGGCTATTTTGGTAGTTTTGAGCCAGAGACCTATCTTTTGTAGTTGGCTTTGTTTTTTCGTTATATGAAGTGGCTAATTAAGACTGGTAACATAAACAGAATGGATTAAGTGGAATCTTTAATGCAGATACCATACCTGGTGAGTATTTTACATATTTTTATTTACAGCAACTGTTTTGCTCTCTCAATCTCATCAATTAATATTTTAACATTTTCTAACTAAGTCTCGGCTAAGTSTCTTTGGAATCAAGGACCTCTATAGGGAAAACCGGAACAAATGGAGAAATTTTGAAAAGAAGCTTAATTTTCGGACAACACAAATGTTGTTGTGTCATAATTAATCGTTTGACAAATAGATCGGTGTTACTTTCCAGTAGAATGCGGAAAAGAATAAGCATCCTCAGCCATGACTTCGCCTGAATGCTGCCCCTATTACGGTGAAATATCGAACTTAAAATAATTGAATAAAGATCGGTTAGGAAATATTAAAAATGCCCCCACTCTAGTACACTTGCGCGCATATTTTGAGTAGGCGCTGGTGTGCAAGGTTTTTCGTCTTTCGTCGGAAGCAAATAAAAGTTGCATCTTCTAACTGCAAGTTGCAAGTGCTAGTCTGCAAACTGCTCCAGGCTGGTATGTGTGAGTATGTGTATATGTGTGAGCGTGTGGTGTGTACAGTGATTGTGGCGTATAAATCCTTGTCTTCCGGTACAAGTGCCATCCATTGTCTGCCGCAATCTGCTCATGTTGTTGTTGTAGGGATTGTAGTGGCCAGTTGCTTTTGGGTCAGTTGTTAAGTTTTGAGTAAAACTTTTATGGCTTCTGGATACAACTTCTGCTAGACCAAGTTTAATGGTGCATCTGCTTGTACTTTTTCCCGAAAAGTTTAGTCGAAGAAACACAAACCTGAGCCATTTAGCAGTACGGCGGCTGTGTCTGGCTGCATACATTCGCAATCTAATATAAAAAGTGCATATGTTACATAATTTATTTCCTGTTGGGTGCTGYATCTCATGATATTTACTTCACAAGCAATATTTCTGTCTCTGAAGCTGCATTTTAATTTCTGTTCTGCGAGAAAAAGTGAAACTGACAGCAGATAAGGAATAGCTTTATCTGTGCGGACACAATAAACTCAAATCTCGAGTTTTGGCAAATCTTCACGTCTGCGTTTCTTGATTTATATATACCTATATGTATATTATTTTGAAAGGTTTTAATTTTTCTGAAATGGCTAGTGAGATCTTATGATCAACTTTTAAGTTAAGTTGCGAGGTTTAAATTCKTACCCCACAAGTTATTTATCTGATTAATTTAAACTGATTTCGAGTTGGACTCTTCCACTTAGAAAATTAAACGGATGTACCAGATTGTTCAATAAGTTTTGTCGTTCGATAAGAGAGGGCGTGCTACTAGCCCAACATTCACATACGGTGAAGTTTCATTTCAATCTGTCCATACGTTSTTTGTTYACAAGCCATTTAGTGGCGCCGTGCAGTGATAAAATTCTTATTTTCGGAAGGTGTAGCATCAAAGCAAATTCACGAGCGAATGTTAGAAGTATATAATGATTGTTCACTTAAGATTAGACTGTTAAACGTGGTCGTACAAGCCTTGAAGRCGATCCCCGTGAAAGATGTCCTAAAAGCGCATCAACACCAAAAATCATAGTCAAGATTCAGGACATGATTTTGAAAGATCCGATTGATTGAGAGMGATTTAGTAGAGGCTCTACACCTAAAGTGAATTGTGTGCGTCGATTCATCACTATGGATGAAACTTGAGTCTATCACCATGATCCTGAATAAACAACCTGGTTGTGCGGCTTCGAAACGAGAAGGTTATGACATCAGTTTTTTGGGATGCGAGAGGAATTTTGTTTGTGGATTACTTACAAACGGGTTAACCAATTAATTCTGAATATTATTGCAGCCTTTTGGACCGGTTGAAAAAAAAATATTCCTGAGAAAAGACCCAAATGGCAGAAGAAAAAATCCTTTTTTGTCAGGATAATGCACCGTGTCACAAGAGCATTTTGACAATGACTAAAATCCATGAATTAAAATAAATTCGAATTTTTGGAGCATCCCCCTTATTCACATGTTTTGACCCAAAGCGACTTCCATTTGTTTTCCGAGACTCAAAAAAATTATGCTTGGCAAGCGTTTTTCATCAAATGAAGAGGTCAAAATGGCTGTTGAAACGTATTTTCCGGATTCTGACTTCAGGGATGGGATCCACAGATTGGAGGATGGTTGGAGCAAGTGTATTAATGTTCAGGGAGATTATACTGAGTAATTCAAATTTGCTCTTTTTACACTCAGCACACTTTTTAGTTTTGCATCTGAAATTTTGCATCCGTTCTCTTATCCTCAAGAGTTTAAGCATTTGTAGGAACGCCAGATATCACACCACTGTCACATATTGATCCAATCATTTCACGAGATATCTTCAAACAATTTGGCATGAATTATTTCCCAAAGCAACGGTGTCCGAAGAGATTGTTGTTGATTATAGTTCTTTTCAATAATCTCGTAAGTTTTTTCTCTTGTTATTGGGTATTATATGTTCGATGGAACCAAAGTTATCGTTTTTCCTTGTTTACTATTCGAAATTTCACGTTCTTACATGGAAAAGTTTCGTGTAATACGATTGAAATGATTTTGAAAATTAGTTTATAAATATATTAGTATTGGAACTTGTATCAATTAGTAATTTATATTTTCTTTTTTGTTTTTTCAATTAAGAATAAATGTATTTGATGGTATTACCAGTATTTACGGAATCGTAGAAAAACCTTGTGGTGCTTTTAAGCTTTCGCAAGATATTGCTCCGAAGTATAATACAGGGTGTAACAAAATTAATTCAAAATTTAAATTTGCCGCCATTCCAATTAATCTTCACAGATGAGGAAGTTGAAACACCATTCCGACCATATTTTGTATGATATTTTCGAACTGCGGCCACCAATCCTTCATTATTTTTGAAATTTTTAGGGTTGGCAACACTTTACTCATAAAAAGCGACAAATTTAAATATTGTGYTAATATTGGGACCCCGTAGTTTCGTTTACCTAACTATTAATAACCAGAATCACGAGAAGAATGTAAGTCTAAATAAATTCCTTTCCATTCACCTGTCCGTCCATCTGTTCAAGCGATAACTTGTTCCTTGGCACCCTGGAGAGGTTGATATTGCGGATCCGCTGAATTGGACCATCTTAAAGCCTGAAAAACGCCGTTAAGCAACTTATAAAGTGTTAAGACTCAATTTAAAGTACATTACTGTAATTTGCTAAAGGGATGTTGCGCAGACCTCTCAACTACTAAAGATGCGATTACTCACTCATCACATGTATTAAAGTTCACACTCGTAATGATCTGYTTAGACCTCTAAGTAAAAAATTGTAAGTCGGCGTGGCGTTGACTAGTTTTAGGTGAGCAGTCGTACCTCAGCAACTAGTCGACTATCCTGTTGGTTTTAAGTGACGGTTCAAAACCAGAGGAAATCAAAATCCAACCGCACCTACTTCTCAGTTGTGAAAACTTTAAACATCCGCTTAGCTTTGTATTGTACACATATATCGACCAATTTATATGATTTCTTACTAARACAATGTAAAAGTATAAAATATAAGACGCTGAATTTGTTCCATGAATTTCCCATATTCAACRTATAACTATAATGATTTTGGCTATTCTAGAAGACTTTATGCTGAGTATGTCAGTCAATGTATGAGTTATCTTCACAAAGAAACGTGCAAACTTTTTCTCGATTATACCTGACTAATACCAAAAGTTAATGCAAACAATCCATACCTTTCCCTAATCTCATTATATGCCGTTTATTTTGGCCAATATCGCATATTATTTTAATGAAACTATGTGGACATGTTTCCCTATATAATGATTTTGATTATCTGCTAGGCTTCTTTCTCCTACCCAACATACAATTAACTGAATTTACAGGTTAGTGAAGCGAAATATACCTGTAATGTGCAGGAGCTAATCTCTCAGCCGAAGATTTCTGCAATTAATACCTACCCAACTGTTATTATCCGCGATTAATTTAAGCGCCTTATCTCGCTCGCATATGCTTGAGCACTTCTCCACAGGATGTCAAAATGTATGTACTGTGAATTAACGACCTCACACACACTAACTTTTTTGAATATATATGAATGAGCAGTCAACTTATGGTACACATTGTTCTACGAATTAACTCACTGTGCATATGGCATTGGTGGATCAGAGATTAACGGGAATATKCTCTGCGTGCTCATCCGCGAGAAGTGACTAGGTAATTAAAGGGATGAAAACGCGCACCTTCACTTTCCGCTTACGAGTTTCCAACTTCTGTTGTTGCTTCAGAGTAATTGTTTTGMAATAGACAGAAATCCCTAAACACAACCGACGACTTTATTTCTTTAAGAATTTAGTGCGATTTATATACATATGTATGTATGTGGAAATAAATGCACGTATTGATAAAGCTCCTMTTCTCGGGAGATGTGCGAGTTTTTTGTACTCTTCGGAGCAGCAGCGATTTCTTGCTAAAGCCCACTTATCCAACCGCTGCCACCCACGGTTGTACGAAAAGACACACACATCATTAAAATATCCCAATCCGTCGTAATTGCATTAAATTTCACTTTTCACTCACTCCGGAAATTACTTCAGTTGACCATCAGTTAAATGAAAGTGATATAATGTGCAAACCGAGCGTTTGTCAGTTTGTGGCGTTTTAAATAATTGTCCGGAAATCTGTTTAAATTCAACACAACGGTGCACCGACATTTCTGATTGACATTTAATATCCAATTTGGTGTGACATTAAGATACGCGTTTACGTTTAAGAACGTTTCATGAGCAATTTGTAAAAGCAATTAATCGGCGGTCATTATGTCGAGGGGACTGATATTATTTTCACAACAATGCACACACTTATATACAACGGGGTTTTCAATAAGAACGCACAAAATTACAAAAAACAAAAAAACACGGTTTGGGATATCAATGAAATTTTTTATTCCTGTGAAAGTACATCCGATGCCATTATTTATGGACCTCGATTTCTTTTGCATGGCCACCAAGGGCACGCTTGCAGAAGTCCAAACGTTGAACCCAATTTTCGACAGTTTTCGAGCATAAATCGGCTGACTGCTGGAATTTCGCGTTCAATATTCGTACGAAGTACATCAATCGTCGCTGGCGCAGCATAGACCATAGATTTGACGTAGCCCCACTGGAAATATATATACATTTTTTTAACCAAAGGGGAATTCTTCTAGAAGATTGCGGCAGCATGCATGATTTATACCGCACGCTTTGTGCATCTCTTTCGAAAAAAAACACTCGATCCATATCTTTCAATGCGTCGGACTTGTGTAGCGGTACGCATACGTACTAAACCCCTGAACTCCGTGAGCGTCGTATTTACCTTATGGGTCTACCGTTAAGTACTTCTTCATAAGGGAAGTTAGCTTATTGGCATCTCATTTTACTTACACGTTTCGCTCTTGCGCAGCCGTTCTGCCATTCTCAGTTCTTTTATAACTTTCTCGGTCAAACCTTTTACTGTGAGCCACATCTGCTTACATCGTAGCAWACGCGGTTCTATATTATCCGGAGATACGCGCTATGCTATCTGCTGTTCTAGTAGAGTTCTTTCTTCATTAAATTTTGAGCAATATGCTGAAAATATGCTAGAGTAATCATTACTATTTACACAAAAGAAACCCGTCACTCGTGGCCATACTTGTATAGGTATGCTCTAAAGTACCCATGGCCAGATAAAATTTGCGCCATATAAAAATCCATGCCCAGCTTTTGACAATGCCGGTGCCGGTGCGTCCATCGCCTTTT
>NW_017535030.1:55692-56907 GCF_001853355.1 Bactrocera latifrons | reverse complement strand
CGACATCGACCAGACGACGTGCCACGCAAATGGGTATCAGTCGACAATGTTTAGAACGAATTTTGGTATAAGATTTGAAGATGTTTCCGTACAAAGTCCAGATGTTGCATCAGCTGTTAGCTGCTAATCACCACCAAGAGGAAAATGATTTTTCAACAAAAATAATCGTGATCAGGCCAATTTCTATTTTAGCGGGTACGTAAATAAGCAAAATTTACACTTCAGAGGCACTGACAATCTGCGTGTAACCCACGAAGAGCCATTACACCCGCTCRAAGTCACTGAATGATGTGCTGTTTTCGCTGGAGGAGTCATCGGACCTTTTTTCTTCGAAAASGTATCAGGGCCAAACGGTTACTGTAAGTGGTGAGCACTACAAAGCAATGATCAACTTTCYTTTTGCCGGAACTTGATGAATTGGGATTGGAAAACATGTAGTTCCAACCGGACGGTGCAATGGCACACACTGCACGTGCCACAACCGATATGCYGAAGGATGTATTTCCCGGACGCCTAATCTCCCGTTTTAGCGATTTGCACTGGCCGGCAAGATCTCCTGATTTGACCGCTCCAGACTCTTTTTTGTGGGGCTTTTTGAAGTCGCGGGTTTATGTCAATAAGCCTCAGACTCTTGAAGCTCTTAAAGACAATTTTCGTCAACAATGTGAGGACCTATCCCCGGAAGTTCTGGTCAAAGTGATGGAAAATGCCATAAAAAGGGGCTGAAATGACAATCAACTGTGGCGGCGGCCATTGATGATATCATATTCTCGACTTGATGTAAAAGAGTTTAAAATACCAAATAAAAATATTCCACAAACAGAATCAAGGTTTTTCATTTTATAAAAAAATTACAGCCGAAAAACATCGGAAGTACTAATTTGATGTTTGACTGGTTTAAGNGATAAGGCACATTTATAGCTTGACGGGCAGTCAATTCTAAACAAATTACCCATGCTTCTTAAACTAAAACACATTCATTTCCAGGTACAGAGTGGCSCAAAAGTTATCCCCCTGTCAGAAGATGCTATAAGTTTTGCAATTGACCTCTAATGTCAGTTCTGCTTTGACATTTGTGTAGTAAACACATGCGAAATACACGTAAATAAACAATGGTACCCTACACTGCTCCAGGTTATTGGTGACTATTTATTTGACCAATAATAGGCCGGTTACTTCGGCACAACGTGAATTTTGTTCGATGCCTACTGGTGA
>NW_017535030.1:16473-53745 GCF_001853355.1 Bactrocera latifrons | reverse complement strand
GGAAGAAATCGGATAATAACCACGCCCACCTCCCATACAAAGGTTATGTTGAAAATCACTAAAAGTGCGTTAACCGACTAACAAAAAACGTCAGAAATACTAAATTTTACGGAAGAAATGGCAAAAGGAAGCTGTACCCATGCTTTTTTTTTTTAATTTAAAAGGGGCGTGGCGTCGACCACTTATGGACCAAAAACCACGTTTTTTCAATATTTAAAAAAATCTCTTTGAATTTAGTTTTCAATAGAAATCACGACCTGCATTCTGCCCGCCGTCCGATGAATGATGCAGCGGGAAATTGCTTCCTAAAGGCAGAATATCAAAGATTTAATATGATGTTTACATATATAAGTATAAACCCTAGAAGTTTCGATTTAATAAGTTAATTCTTTCCCTGCCAAAAAAGTTTTTGAAGCCTCTAAAGCAGGTTCTCCCCTTAAGTCTGCGCTAAACAACTAATTCATATTTAGAGAAACATTATTTTATCTAAAATATATCATATACCATATCACTAGAAGTTCAATAAGAAAACTAAACATCTCCACCTCAAATTGGTCGAAGCTTCTACTCCGTTACAAAATAATAAGTGTAAGCTGAGTAACTTAATTATATAGACAAGTTAAGATCGCTTAATATTATATTATACTCTATTTTTTGAATTTACTTAAGTGAATAAACTTCATGCATGAATACGATTGTCATACAGAATGGATATTTCCAAAGTGGCGAAAGGAAAGTTTCTCTGGAAATAAGAAGTTTTGAATTTGTGATTTGTATTTCATAATTTATCTAGACAGAAGGATTTGGAAAATTATTATTTATATTTTCCTATATTCCCATCTTCTGTGAACTGTATTGGACCATAAAATATTCCAATTTAGAGGCTTCAAGAACAGTCACAACAGACACACAATTATGTAATACATGGGGACAACTTCAAAACCAGTGTTATTATTCGATGTATTTTTTCTAGCTTGTTACAAATTACTAAAGACTGCCTTTCATTAAGGCGAAAGGAACTCCTCTCAATCAATTCGCGAGCCCATCTCGAGGCAAATAGCTGCACAGTACATGTATATATATATTACATTATATGCATAAGGCCCCGTACACATTTTTTATTCAGCAATGTAAAAGGCGTGTGAACTTAAGTAAAACTGAAATGCAATCGACCTTACGCCTGTTTTTTATACGGTGAGTGCTTGTGGCAGTTTGTATGTATTTATATGTGGATGCACAAGTGGAACAAGTTGTGGTGCATCCAACAATTTACTTACATCTTTTATTTATTGCCCGTTTTGTCGGGGCGTCGACGCATTTGAAGCTACTTAACTGTGAGGCATCGAGCAATAAAACATGAAGGACTACAGCCACACATACAAGTATACCCGCATGTGCATACRTACCTACATATTAGGTATGCGAAAATACGATAAGCTCAGAAAGTTTTGTTGGTCGAACCAAATCAGCGTATTTATCGCACATACAAGCATACATTTGCTTACTATACGAGTCAGTATATACTATATAGTTATATATATGTACATAGGRCACAATCCTATATTTCATGCCGGCCGCAAATTCGCAAGAACAAGTATTAATAAGCTATCATGAATAAAGTGATTCGCCAATTCCTATGTGTTCCATCAGCGGTTGGTGGTGTTTCCTTGGAGAGGACTCTACTTTAAAATTCGTTGTAAATATCACACGAAAGGGGATGAAAATAATTGACGCTTTGACTAAGTACTAAGATCGCTTAGCATGCGATCAATTTTTAAYTGATTCGGATGGAAGATGAGATTTTTAACAGCTGTTTCGCAGAAAACTAGTTTTCGCACGTTAGCTCCCTTTTCGCAGACAAGGTCACATACATATATCCAATTCTTCGTAAACTTCGTAAGCGTAATTGAAAAATCACTTATATTAAAACTGAGAAAATTAAATTGGCACCCRTACATATTCTCTCACTATACGACTTCATTCCTGATAACTTGGACCACTGCCCCGCGGACCCTACTCCCAGCGTCTTCTTCGCGCACATTCCCCCGAGGGATATGTGGCTGGCGTGAAGTTGCTGGAGAAGAGACGCAGTGAGCCTTTTTTACGGATAAATCGGAGTTCAAGGGGAAGRCTGAGGGGGGACTGGGACCTCKCAATCAACTTTTGTTTCAGACGGCTAAACCACTGCTGTATCTTTCAAAAAAATTACGGTGGAAACAGAAGTAGCATAACCTAACCTMAATTGAGACAATTGTAACTAACTTTATAAGCAACTATAAAAACCTTAGAAAACTGGTCTCAACAAGCTGAAGCGTAGAGGTTTGCATGGCATTATCCAGCCATTTAATATTCAAAGAATTAATATGGAGAGAAAGTAGGATTATTAAAACGTTTTGGCATCGTTCTTTATAAARCTTTTTACTTACCACTGGGGCTTCTGAAAACTATATATCATAAAATGGTTACAAATTTTATTTATGCTTAACTTTAATTGCGTATAACTTTTAAARGAAAGTTTTTATTAAAAAAGATACTTTTTGTATAGCGAGAAACTCTGTATTATAATATAATTAATTTAAAGTTGTGGGGGAATTTGCTTTGAAGATAAAAACTTTATTAYTGAAAATTAAAGAATATACCCTACTCTAAATAAACAAAGAAATATGGTTTCGTGACTTTGAATTCACTTTTTTTCCAACAGAAGAATCATGACTAGAAAAACTTTCTTGGCGACATCTGAGGAGTGCGACAGGTCCGACATCTGTATGTAAATACATATTTTTATATGTGCTTATCACAACCAAAACAGAAAATTACGACTAAAGATTTATGTATATCGATATATATACATACATATATTCGGTTTATTTGCTGCAGWTTCATTCTGTTTGACAATTTCGACTTTAATTATGCTGTTTTCAATCCATTTAATGTTGCTGGCATTTAGTGACTGCATCGGGGSTAATTTCTTTCCTTTTACACCATTTTTCATTGAAATAAAAGCCAATGTCGAGCACAAATAAATGCTCCAATATTTCAGTTGCATCGCCAATACATATGTATATATGTATGTGTGTTTGCATGTGTGTACATAAATGTGTGTTACAACATGCAAAAAGTATATTGGTATGTGCAATGTAATGGCGACGAAGTTGMAGAAAAATGCATTACATTAGTGCCACTGTTTGAACTACAATGTTTTCTTATGCGAACGATGGAAAAACAAAAGAAAATCAAACAGTTCAAGTTTATTTTGCAGAAAATTGTCAAGAAAACATTTGTCTTTGAGTGTCAAAGCCCCAAAGCCGCACCAGTGGAGTTAGAGGTATTTTAAGATTTTTTAGAGAAATTCCACAATTTATGTACATATATGTATGTACATATGTAAGTATTCGAATATACATATAGGTTAATTTGAATTTGGACATTGCGACAAATTTTCTTCAGCTGCTCACTACGCACTCCGCAAAACCCTGTTTTGATTCGAGTTTACACCCTATATAAATGTTTGTACCGTAAAAGCGGTCGAAACTGGTCAAGCAGTTGCCAATCATCGAATTCGAACTTTTTTAATGGCCATCCTCAATACATGTTCTCAGTAGTAAGTAAGTAAATTAATCATAGAGGGAGGGATTTATCCTTCAGATATCCGCCTTAAAACACACTCATGAACAAAAATACTTGAAAACAAGATTTAGACATACATGTAAAACAACGAAACTGCTAGGAAAGACAATATATTAAAAAAAAAAAGGAACTTAGCAGACACATTTCTTATCTTAAGTTACACACCGGTGTGTTTATAATACTCCTCGTGTAAATCAACATTTAAATGAGAATAAATAAGCATAATGTTAAAAAAAATTTTAGCCATGCACGATTTTTTACGCCAATACTGTTAAAACAGTGTTAGAAAATAATGCTGTTAAAGAAATTACATACAACAGCAGCAGTTAGCAGCTTTCAGCGCTGTGAAAGCATTTCCAGTGTCCTAACAACATAGCACAAAATTCATTTTTAACATTTTGGAAGCGYTTATTTCCAGCATTTGAATGTGAAACGCCGACAGAATGTAAATAACCAAAAGCATTATGCTACTGCCCGACTAATTTATTTTTTCATATGTGAAAATTTGGTTATATAGAAGAGAAAACGGCGAAGATAAAATGTAATTTACATTGAATGTTATTATAATTTCACCGTAAAGTAGGGACAAATCAAAACAAATTCTACTAATAGAGAAAATCATTATAGGAGGTATTTCATGGTTTAAGGAAAACTGGATCGATTTATTTAATGTTTTACAAAGACCTTTAAAATAACTAACAGAAGAACCGAAAATAGGATATGAGGACTAGAGCAAGGTTCAAACCGGTCCCAATATAATCGATAAGAGTTGCTTAACTAATATATTGAAAGATATACTATATACGGAAGCAGAGAGATCCTCTTGTCCACTGTCTGGTTTCTTGACTCGATCTGTAAATGAGTTTTGTCAATTATAAGGGCACTTGAGTTAAGTTTTTTTCCATTTTCTTCATTGAGCTTAGAGTGCTGACATTCGAAATGGCGTTAATAGAAGAAAGTGGGGTTATTTTATTTGTTTTTGTTTTTTCTCGAGCTAATCTGTAGTCAGTTCTCACACTCATACATATATGTAACGAAAAATTACTAATTAATTTATTTCAACATATTTGTTTATTATATAATCGGAAATCTCAACATTATTTACAGTGTATAACATTATATACATACATATATTGAAATAGTACTACAGGAAATACCCTTCACGTCTTTTCTCTGCTGCAAATACTGCAAGGATATCCAGAAAATGTATATTGTATATTGTTTATTTATTATCAAGCAGTAATCTACTGCTGAACTTAAAATAACTAAGTCAATGAGACGATCTTCCGCCAAAAAAGAACGGAGTTKATTTTTTATAATTTTTTGGAAATCCCTTTCAATTATCGCAGAATAAGTTCTTAATTTGAAAACGTAGACTGTAAATCGTTTCTTTTAATATCCTGTTCCAGCGTCTTCATCATAGAAGAACGGAACATGTTTCGAGAACCTATTCTTCGCATTGCTGGAATTTAGTCGACCCTTGCTTCATCCAAAAATCTTACATTGCTTTAGTAAGTGTATGTGCCCAAAGCCCATTAGCCTTGTTATTATCCTAATTTTTCTCTTCACGTTCCGAAACACTGTACTTGCTGTATCGTCTTCATTTCCGCTGCCGTTGTTYTGCTGTGAATTTATGTTTAATAGCAATTTATCTGTTCCTGATCACCTGAAGGCGTGGCATGGAAAAACTTACTAAGTTTGGAAGGGTTTGCCAAGACTTCAAGTGATCCTTTCTCTTTATTCCAGAGTTTTTCGGTTTTTTTACTCCACTRTCTTACATCCGTGCGTCCTGATGTCTGTCATACATAGTGCTTTTTATGAACAACTGCACGAATAAATATATAAGTTATTAGAAAGTGTAATRTTAATGACAATAACATACTTACCTCATAGGAAATTCTCCATCACTATATTCCAAAATTTAAGAGTGCACCGGATACCGGAGTAATGAACTATATAAAATTTATAAATGAGATTAATTTTAGCGAGAAAAATGATTTTGTCAGATAAAAATGTAAAAAAATTAAAAATAGAGAAATGCACGAAATAGAAAATTTTGTGCGGTAAACATTATGTGTTTTCTATTTGCTGGGTACTGTGTACACAAATTCAAATGGTGAAGGGGATAAAGAAATTTTGAACATCCAAAATGCTCTAATTTTATGGATTCCATTCATAATTTTGAAGATGAGGATTTCAATCTCACATTCGTTTAAGTCGCACCACTTTAGTTTACTTAAGAGGTATGATTGGCTTTTGTTATGAGACTTTTCTTTGTGAGTATTTTTGGCAGGAACATATAAAAGAAGTTAACGAACCCGTTTTGCTACAAAGTCCGGAAAAGGCAAAATACCTGCTGAAACAATGATGTACTATATCGTACATGTACGTGTGGTATTTAAGTAATACAATTACCTAGAGACAACTAGCCATATTGTTTGGTGTCACGAAGTTCACAGCATGTGCGATTATTCATCGGGTTGYCGGGTGGGTTATTTCAATTGGCAATGAGTTCGTTGAGTGACCAACTGGAGATACGTTGGAAGAAACAACTCGCAATTTTTTACAAAGAAAGAAAATATCAGGTATTTATTGTACCCACCCATAACATAATATATTTTGATAGCAAACGTAATTACAGAATTGTTCTACAGGCCATTATCGGTGCTGATAAACAATATATTGATATTTATTGCGGTGAACCCGGATCATATCATGACTGTAGAGTGCTAAAAAAGTCATCATTTTATAGAAAAGCGGAAAGTATTATGGAAATTTGTTTCCAAMTTCTACGTTTATTCYCGGGGACTCGGCGTACCCTTGCAGAAATTACCTCATTCCGATGTTCAAAGATTATGGTTGGTTAACGTTTAATCAAATCAGCCTTAACAAAACACATTCTTCAGCAAGAGTAGTTGTTGAAAATGCTTTTTACACTCTGGCAACAAAGTTGCTAARGAGAGTATTATRGTTTTGTTCACATAACGGTTGTTTGTAAGTCCTAAAACTAAAAGAGTCAGATATAGGGTTATATATACCAAAGTGATCAGGGTGACGAATAGAGTTGAAATTCGGATGTCTGTCAGAACTGCGGATCGGAATCAAGTTCTTGTATGGAAAACTTTCACATTTGRCAATGTATCTTCACAAAAGTTGGACAGGTTATTTTCTAAGGCAACAATGAAATCTCCGAAGGAATTGTTCAGATCGGTTAAGTATAGCATATAGCTTCCATATAAACTGAACACAAAGTTACTAAAAGAAACGCACCTRTGCAGCCGAAGTTAATGTTTTTTCTTGTTTCATCTGAAAATAAAGATCCAAAAAATCTTAATTCGTTACTCGTTACTCGGTAGTAAATCAGCTGTTTTGGAACAAAATTTACACCCAYTCATTCACTGCAACAGCAAAGCACTGCTTCAATATTCCAGTGCTTGGGCTCTCAAGGCAATCAATATTAAAACGCGAATGCAAACTCAGCCGTTCCTTAAAAGTTACATTAATATTCTGTGAGCYTGTATGTGGCAGATTTGTATACAGATGCATCCCTACAGTAATTAATCTTTATTTGATTTTACSTTTTGCATAAATATCGCACAGTAATCGGGTCCAATTGTGGAGGTATTGGCATTCACATAGTCACCACCCGATTGCCACTTTGTTTTAAACCGTTAAAACAATACGAATCGGGCCTTTATTTGCCGTTGGCTAAAATCCGCATAAAGATTGGCCCAATCCATTCACAAGCCTTAGGCATAACAGGGACAGGGGCTGTATTAAAAACTACACTATATCGCTGGACACGCACCTTTTTCTCTTTCGAGTGCTCAGTAGGCAGAAAAATTGAATTTTTACTATGAAGTGAACAAAAGCTGGTAAAAGGCTGAGTAATTTGAATGCGTGCGGCATGAAATTGAATTGTGTGAGTGATCGGAGAATGCAACCTACAATAACAACTACATATATGCCTGAGGACAAATAAAAAAAAGGTGCCAACGCATGAATTTTAAGCCTTTAAGCTCGTTGGGGTAAACACAACCCAGATACTTACTCTGTACTTAGTTACTTATATATACATATGTAAAATGCTAAAAATAAATGAAATGTAAATAATGAAAGTGAAAAGGGAATTCGCAGAACACGAATTATGGACGTCAATAAGTCGTTAACAACGGCAGTGCCATAAAAGTCAATCCGGATTATTAGGAATTTTCCGCGTCTTCGGCATTGTGTTGGGGACTGGCTACAACAATTCGTAAGAACTTTATTCTTGGCGAGTGGTTCGCTTAWTGTTCTCTTTATTGACAAGGAATTYCTTTTTTCGAATAATCTGACATCACTGTAACTGTCGTCACCTGAAAGAAATTTATTGCACAATATTAACTGGATGMTGAAAAAGATGTGTAATTCTTCAAGCGGGTCCAGATACTGGTCCAGAATCCTTTTCTACACCGATGTTGACGTTCGCATATTTACAGACAGAGGGGAATTGCTAAATCATCTCAGTGCAACATGCMAATCATTTAAAATACATATATMAAATTGGAGGATGGAGTCATATGTAAAAGTTCACGCAATCGAGGAAAGTTKTCTGATCACCATTCACTTGGAAGCAACGAATTAAGGATTACATTTAAGGGGCATGCACCTGGAATGTTCGGTCCCTTAATTGGGAAGGTGCCGCTACCCAGCTGGTTGAGAGTCCAGTGGCATTTACTATGTTGGCCATATAAAGGAGCGCAAGTTTGGAGTGGGATTCGTGGTGGGAGAGAGACTCCGTCGCCGAGTACTATCATTCACCCCGGTGAATGAACGTCTAGCCACAATCTTCATCAAAGCGAAGGTCTCCAACATATCCCTGATTTGCGCCTACGTCTCGACGGAAGAGAGGGATGATGTGTTCAAAGATGCCTTCTATGATCGCTTGRAGTGCACCTATGAGCGCTGCCCCGCCACGATATCAAAATCGTACTCGGCGATTTTAACGCCAGGGTGAGCAAATAAGGTATTTTTGGCACTACGGTAAATTCAGCCTCCATGAAGAAACATCCCRAAGGGGTTGAGGCTGATCGACTTCGCCGGGGCCCGAAATATGGTTRTCTGAAGACACGTGTCCAGTGTGCGTGCGCTCCCAGGTCCTAACATCGACTCGGACCACTAACTTGTTGCAGCCAAAAATTCGCACACACCTCTATGCAGCAAAAAGCGCACGTCAAAAAACACATGGAAGGTTCGAAGTCGAGAAGCTGCAATCACAAGAGATAGCCGAACGGCTTTCTACTCGACGTGCACTCATGCTTTCTGAAAGCACTAGTCAATAACTCGGTATAAGCTAATTGTGGGATGACATTTCAAATTCCTTACGTCCATCTGCAACCATTGGTTTCGAGGAGTGCTTACCTCGCACAGTTACGATCGACCACAACACGTGCGGGATGGAATAGATACCGAGAGTTGAAGAGTGTGGTGAGACGCATTTGCAGACAGGAAAAGAAAGGGACCGAAATGCGTGAGTACGAAGAGCGTGATAAGCTGGCCGACAGGGGTAATGCTCGAAAATTCTACGATGAAATGCGGCGACTTACAGAAGGTTTCAAGACCAGAGCATACTCTTGTAGAACCCCCTGAGGGGATCTAGTGACCGGCCAGAGATGGCCAGAGCATACTTAAATTATGGAGGGAACACTTCTCTGGCCTACTGAATGGCAATGGAGACACAACGCCAGGAGAAGGCCAACCGTGAGATAAGCCTCCTCAACATTGTATAAAAGGTTCTATCGAGCGCTTTGTGTGAAAGGTTAAGGTCCACCGTCAACAAACTGATTGGACCTTATCCGTGTGGCTTCAGACCTGGAAAATCAACAACCGACCAGATATTCACTATGCGCCAAATTTCGGAAAACACCCKTGAAAGGAGAATCGACACACACCACCTCTTCGTCGGTTTCAAAGCTGCTTTCGACAGCACGAAAAGGAGCTGCCTTTATGCCGCGATGTCTGAATTTGGTGTCTCCGCAAAACTAATATGGCTGTGTAAACTGACGGTGAGCAACACCAAAAGCTCCGTCAGAATCGGGAAGGACCTCTCCGAGCCGTTCGATAGAAAACGAGGTTTCAGACAAGGCGATTCCCTATCGTGCGACTTCTTTAACCTGCTTCTGGAGAAAATAGTTCCTAACATCAAGCAAACAGTGCTCGCACTCTCGACTAGGCTCTCACGTCACAGTTGACAATCATAACTTTGAAGTTGTAGATAGTCTCGTATATTTGGGAACCTGTCAACGCAGGATAACTCTTGTCAACAGGTGCTACTTCGGGCTGATCGGCAATTGAGAAGCAAAGTCCTCTCTCGACGAACAAAGATCAAACTCTATAAGTCACTCATAATTCCCGTCCTGCTATATGGTACAGAGGCTTGGATTAGTGAGTCGACATCGCGAGATTTCGAGAGAAAAGTTCTAAAAAAGATTTATGGTTCTTTACGCGTTGGTCACGGCGAATACCGCATTCGATGGAAGGGATTCCCCCCGCCAGGGAAAATACAAGAAGAGGAAGACCTCCACCCCTTTGGAAGGACTAAGTGGAGAAGACCTGGCTTCGCTTGGAATATCCAATTGGCGCCATATTGCGAAAAGAACAAACGCTGTTTTTAACTCGGTTATAATTTCGTAAGCGGAGTCTGCGCCAGTAAAGAAGAATTTAATATTGGATCTTCAATTTCCGAATAATGTGGTCTTGTGTAAAAAAGGGGTACAATGTACATCAATAGGTCGCTTAGCCCTTTATGCAGGGTTTGTCCGGAAAGTAATAGGACTGATTTCGGTAGAGGGCGTTTTTAGCTAACGAAGTCAGAGCAAACATTTTCGTGCAACGGGGTTTTCTTTGAGTGGTGCAACCTGAAAATGCTGTATTCGTCAGAGCAGAGGTAAGCTATTAAATTCTGTATGACGCTCAGTAAAGTTGCAGAGACGTTTGATATGATCAAACAGGCTTACCCAAATGTTACTTTAGCAAGAAGTGGTGGGTTTCGGTGGCACTAAGCCTTTTCGCAGGGCCGGGAAGAGGGAGCTGATGAAGGCCGTGCTGGGAGACCTGCTACTTCGATTCGTATGCGCAATGTTTTGTTCTCAGACCGTCGACTTAGTATACGTAAAATTACCCACATGTTAAATTTATCAAAAAAGGGTCAATCGGGTCCGACAAGACATCACAGCCCCTACCGGCTTTGTACGGTATATGAATATCAATCAATATGTAAAATATCTCAAAGAAAGAAAGAGCATATTTCTCTGATAATTGTCGGCTTCTGTGAAAATAGTCGAATTAATGCGTCTATTTTCATTTATATACCTCAAGTACTGGTTTTCATCTCTTTAATGTCAATATGTAGAGCCATACTAAATTAAGTACTAAATATTTAATAACGTATTATATATTACTACGTATTAAATATTTGTATTAAGTTTGTTAATATAAGCACTAGGAATAAGAATATTTGACATGAATATTGGATATTATTATTGAGATCACTGGATACAACGATATAAGTCAGATTATGATTTTGTTAGCTCATTTGCTTATTATTTTTAAAATAGACTGCAAATAAAACATATTTAAAAAAAATATTTTGAGTATTTTATTGCAGATCGGTGGAAACCCAAACATTCATGTACATAAACCACGTACGCTCACATTTTATTTGAGAAAGTCTCAAGTACCACTTGAAGAGGAAGGATGCCGCAAGAGCAAGACAGCGAAATAGCTGATAAGTCAAAAGTGATATCTCTCTGAACCAGTACAGAAAATATTAATATTTTAAAGACATCACCAAGATCATATACAAGAACATAGTCTTAAAATGACTGCAGGACGATTGAAATATTATTATTAAATATCAAGTAACTCCCAAAGTTTGCAAAGACCACTGACGTCTTGTGTGACAAATACTTCAACTCAAATTAAGCTGAATATCCATCAGTGTTCACCAAGGACCAGTAGGTCTACATATGTATGTCGTGGAAGCCGGCCAGTATAACCTAGTTTATGAATGTATCAGTGGCACCAATACTACTTTGAGTTGTGTATCTTGTACCATGACCGAGATATATGTAATTATTATATTGATTATTATTAACCATATAATGGTCCCTAGTTTAAATACTACATAAATACATTCTAACATGGCCGATTACACTCGTTTACAGCGATTATGCGACTGTAATGTTAGGGTCGTTTCTTGCTAATTTTGGATTGCTTAAACAGAAAACGATAGCAGAAAATTCCTAACACGAAAGAGACTTTTTGTGTTGTAGTCAATTTACTAAAAATACAAATAAAAATAGCGGGACGTGGTGAAAAATTTTTGAACTCAAACTTTGTGATCAGAACACACCAAGCACCCCACAAACTTCTTAGCACATCCGTCGCAAATTTGTCCTTCAGATTTATTGAGTAATTGAAGTGTTATTAGTCAGATTCGTGCTTCTGCTTTCTTACAAAATGTTTCTTCTCGTTTCTACGCCGACATTAATTTATTGCGGTGCGCTCTTAGTTTTTTGAAGTACAAGATTAAAAAAGGCTAATGTCAATATAATAATTTAATATCCGTATTATAAGGGAATCTAAAAAAATATATGGTTCGGGATATATTTTGTTTCGGCATAGAAGTAGATTAGACATTTAATAAGTCCTTAGGTAGAACATAAGATAGATATAACCTGGTTTTTTAAACGGTCTACACCCAAGCCTATATTCTTTTAGGGAAATTTAACTTTTATCTATTTATTTCTAAGACGCTAGTGGCAAGTGGGGCTGAAAGAAGGACCATCATGTAATATGTCGAGAGTGTATAAAAATTACCCCAAGGAGAACACAGAATTTACCATCATTTTTACTTACGAGTATAGCCATGGCATGAAATTTACTATTTTGAAGATAAACTAACTTAATTTCTTTTTTTTTATGAAGAGATGAAAATGACACAGCAAAAAAGTCAATAAAAAGGTTTAATAAATGAATAAATTTGTACAAAAAAGTTGTTGCTAAATTAATCAAATTTAGAAAAGAGGTCAATGTTGAGGAGGATGAAACCTCAACATATTTGTGCATAATAATATCTCCATTTAAGTTAAACGAAAAATTTAAAGTAAAAACAAACTGAAATGCTTTGATGACCACCCAGCAACCGGAATCTCAAGTCAGCAAAGCCAATATTTGTAGAGGACGAGATCGAGCGTGTGCGTTTCTAACACAGATATGTGCAACCGCATGACAATACCAGAATGTGTGGTCAGAGCTTCAAAAGCCTCGACAAAAAACAACACTAACAAGAAAGATTCGGTTGTGCGAGTGTGTGCGAAGATAGTGGAAGCAAGGAAGTGTTGGGCGAGTGCACCGTATCGAATCTGGGCATGTGGCTACAAGCGTAGTTTACGGTATTACTTCAATTCTTCTTTATGTTATGCAAATAAATATGAAATCCTTTTTTTCTCATATACAAGATTAAATTGCCTCAAATTTGATCAGGTCTTATTGCAATTTTYAGTCAATATTTTAGTTGTTATATTTATTTTCATGTAAAAGTGAATAATTATTTCTCAGAATCTGAAGAGTGTGTCCTTCTTGTGTGCGTGCATCTTAATTTATATTCCGTGCGATTCAGAAAGCAATCTCCAAAGCAAATTTTCCAAAGAATTCAGTTAAATAAATTGCTTGTATGGTCGTTTCCTTGACCATTTAATCTAATTTCGTTATTCACTTTGATTTCGTTCCTATGCAAATACAGCTGCGTTCATGGAAGTAGTAGTGCCGGAGGGTTCTAACTATAAAACACAAAATCATGATAAAAAGTAATTTCTGTCTATTTCTATGTATATACACAGTTTTATTTTTTTATATATTTGTATATTTTACTAACAAGAATTATTCAAAAAGAAAATTATGAAATGTTGTGTTTTTGTTTCAATTCAGATCCAKTGTTTACTCTGGCCGGGACATTACCTCGATCCTCTCTCTAAGTAGTTTGGTTGTTGTTGTTGTTGTTGTAATGGCAGAATTCTGCCGAGTTGACAGTCCTTGGCGGGATAAAAATCCGAGTCCGTTCCGGTTTTCGTAGACCCGACTGTCGTGGGAACGGTTAAGTAGTTTGGTCRTATGTTTTGGGTCATTATCCTGTTCCAACTTCCTTTTCATAGACATTTCCTAGCTGACAAACGATAACATAACCTTCTTCAATAGTTTTACGTACCAAGTTTAGTTTATTAAGCTGTTTTTCAAATATGTAGCACTAACACYATGGTACGAAAATCAAGTCCATACAATAGTGGTCAGACCACCATGTTTAAAAATTTTGGAATGATCTTATGTGTTTGGTAGTGGACGGRCATACTTTCTGGACCCGGCTCCTCCAACTAAGCACTTTTGTTTTCAYTGGTCCACATTAGATTCCGCCATTTTATAGATGAGCAATTGAAATGTTCTTTAGCAACATTATTCTTGCAGCCACATGTTTCTTCGTTAAAAGAGTTACTTTCGGGAAACTTTTTATTTTCTAATTGTTTTCAAATAGTCTCCTTACGTTTTCTGTGTGTAGTAAATGACTATTTAAATTTTTTTATAATTTTTGTGTACTTACTAACCATCAATCTTAAATATCGTATAATCTGTCAATACAATAATATTGATTTTTGCACATTTTCCTTCATGATTTTGTGCTTCATCGTTGTATTTTAAAACATTGTATATCATTATGGAGCTGTATTTTATATAGCTTCGATTCTTTCTAGGTTCTGTCTTGTTTCTTTAACTTTATTATTATCAATTCTCATTTCTCAATAGAACAATTTCCTCCCCCACCTACTAAAAATTAAAGAGAAATGGTTTTTCAAAAAAATTGCATCAGACAACTTTTAAATCACTGAAATACAATTATCTAATAATTTTTTTCATTTGTTGACCCCTAATGCCAAGCACTGCTATTTTGATGAACATCTGTATTTATAGTATAAAAATGCGTCAGAGAAAAGGCAGTGGAAGCATATGTTGCAGGATTTTTTCATTCTTAGAATTTAAAATGTCTATACTTCCGAAATAAGTTCTCTTGTTGACTTGGCAGGTCAGATAATGTTAGGAAAAATCTTTAAATATTATATAAGAAGCTGTTATACTGCTATTTTCATGAATATAACTGTACATGCACTCGCATGTGAAAGCTCATATAATTGCGGTCTCTTCTAGTTTTTCATTTCTAAGCAAAGTAGTCGCCGCAGCAGTTGCAAAGAGGCGGCGCGGGGAAAAAAAATTCGTGGTTATTCGGTTTTATACAAACCGTTAACAAACTGGAAACGGAAATAAAGGATTTTACTTGTGAAAACACAATTGAACGGATGCTTACTGAAGCTAGAAGAACACAATATAAGAAAAACATTGGTAAAACAACAACAAATGGTGTTCTCATTATATTCGACCGTTTTATTGCCGACCAGCGCTTTCGGATGTTGAAGTAAACAAATTTGTAACAAAATAAAGCGATTTATAACTGTATGAATCTGTGTGCATGCGGAGTGAGCATTAAAGTTTGCACAAAGCTATGAAAAGCCGTGGGACTGGTCTAGCGAAGGAAAATGGCAAACAAAGAAAGGTTTTGCCTGTAGACTCGTCCCACTTTCTCTTGTACTTTTTGGCACTTTCGGTTGAAAATCCTTTGCAATATCACATTCCCCCCAGCGAAATCCCATTTAAGGAAATAATTCAATTGCCTATATGGACGAAATACTAAAAAAAAATCGTATAATTGAAAAATTATACATTAGAGAGTAGGGTCTTTTTTGTATTGTCTGAGAAAACATACCTTAATAATGCACATATATTTATACCATTTAAAGCAGAGATTTCAACAAATTAAAAAAAATACATTAAATTTGGGATATATAAAAATAAGCTTACACTAAGTTAACACAGAAGTTTGGATATTTTAATTACCTACAACTTGGCCAAATAATTTTTTTTTTCTTGTTATCGGATATCGAATAAACCCGTTTTTAACCCTTCCCTACCACAGATCGCCCGTAATTAATTTTTTCTTTAATTTTGTTATTTTTTCTTTCATTTTCAGTTGGTTTAATCTACATTTTTCATGCGTTTGTAACACCCAGAAGGAGTATATACTATATAAAGGATCTCTATGTTGAGCTGAGTCGATTTAGCTATGTCCCTCTGTCTGCCTGTCCTGCTCATTTTTCGGAACAGCCGATTCGGACCACTATAGCATAAGGCTGACATACAAACTGAACGATCGGAATCAAGGTCTTGTATGGAAAGCTTTCTCATTTGACGTGGGATCTTCACAAAATTTGACATGGATTACTCCTTATATAATATAATATAATATAATCTCCGAAAAAAATGTTCAAAAATGGCAAATGAATTTATGCAAAAAGGAAGAAGTCGTACGGTGCCATATCAGATGAATACGTGGAGTGGTTAATGGTTAAAATGTGATTTTTGGTCAAACAATCGGTCAGAAGGATGTCCTTCGAATGTTGGATTCTGAGCAATGTTTGGTCGTCAGTCAATTTGTAAGCCCAAATGTTCGGTCAAAATGCGGTAAATTGATGTTTTTGAGATGTTCAATTCTTTTTCCCTGAATTCACGTACAGTTCCGATGGAATTTCCGGAGATCAGGGATTTTGTCTGGCCCACATGTTGATCGTCTTTTACGTCCTCACGACCACTTTGAAAACGTTGAAATCACTCGTGCACTCTGCTACGGGATAGGCAATCATCGCCATAAACTTGTTTCATCAATTCTAATCGATGAAATGTCATAAAATTCTTACTGGATAATCGATAAAGATAGCACCAGTAGATGGCGCCACCGTGATTCCTACTTACTTGGGAACGCACCTTGTCGTCCATAAMTTTGAAAATATAGAAAACTAAATTTAAACGCAAGCACTGAAATTGCCAATGCGATTTTTAAATATCTCTCTGCTGCACATTCCAACAGAAACTGAGCATTTCGTAAAGAAAAAAACGTAACTCTATTTTGGAGTAGTAGGCAGTTAATGGACTTTTTCAGTATTGTTGCAATTCAAAAAACGACAAACAATTCTGCCCTCTACTTCAAGGAGACATAGGATTATGATTTTTTTTAAATATATACGAGTCCACACACTTATAGTAGACAAACTCTTGAAATATGAATAAACTATTGGCTTTCAATTACTGTCGAATACCAAAAAGAAGTTTCTAATGTGAGCTGTTTTGAATGCACCATCGATCGATGTATTTTAACACTTAATCTCTTCATCATTTCGTGGAATGAAAAATTCAACACATATTGCATACTTTCACATCCAATTTCTTCATCGCCATCTCAGTAATCAACTCGAAGAAAATTTTTCATTCATTTCAGGAATGATATTGTGACACATTTATACCCTGTACAGATTATATTAAGTCTTCTACGAAAAGGAAACATCAGAGACCCTATAAAATATATACAGTGAAATTCCCTATTAAGGATAGACCTCCCATAACTGGACAAATTTCATGAACAGAATTTTTTCGTTATTATTTTCTTACAAAAGAAATTCCTATAACCGGACATAAGTATATTTCAATGGTCAATAAAAATGGAAGAAACATCTGTACATGATTACGCCCCTGAGTCGAATCGTTAACTGAATGTTAAACACCGTTCAAAGCGACAAAGCAACAGTTTTTATCGAGTATTTTTTGCTATCGATCGATCTCTTTCGTCGACTGTATCGAATATGATGATGATAGCCAATGTGGTAATATCTAAAGGTAATATCCAGAAAACATCATCTTATTAAGAAGTTGACTTGTGTTATCTGAATACCATTTTAATGTTAATTGGTTAAAGATTTCAAAATATATATAAGAATTTGATTCGCTTCTACAGAAAGTACATATGACAAAACCAATGAGCTCCGAGTGAACGAAAATAAAGTACGGAAATGTACTACCACTGTGCCCAATAAATATTCATGTACATGGTACTCTTATGACACTGACGTAATGCCAGCTACAGAAGCTTTATGGAAGAAACAATGTGGAAAGATCACTACACTTTTTCTTGACTGGCCATCGAACCTAACCTAATCTAACCTTATACGTTTGACCAAATCAATTGCGACGCTCTGCCATTTTGAAGCGGCCACTTTACTCAAAACATACGCAGAGAATCGGAAACATTCGCTGATATATATTTCAATTGGAGGACCTTTGAAATTACATATTTTCCACTTGGTGATTTAATTGAACGCTCAATCGATTGATTTGATTTTGACCACAAAGTGACAGCCGATTACCGATCCAGCAATCACAATAACAATGAAATCTTAACTGTACCGCGACAACAGTCCGCAATGAACCTAAGTATCTGCCAAGTTCTTTTGTTGTGCAAATTTTATTGAGACGTAAAGAAGTTTAGAGTGCGAACGTGCGAGTAGCGCCCAAGTGCCAGCAATTCAACAAGTATTTTATGACTGCAAATGCCATGTCTAATGTGAATGAGCACAATATACTCTCAGCATTTATTATATCGCTCTTGCATTGTGGGGAAATGAAGCTCATAAACTTTGCCAAAGCTTGTGCATGTCTTCGTACACTCGCCATTATTAAGTCCCGTAGGATGACAAATACTATCGTTAATTGTTCGATTTTATTATTGGTACGACGCAGCCGGAAATACGAGTACGAGTATGTAAGGGATGAAAGTTAATTGAGCAACGTCAACTTGTTGTTCATTCGTCTTAGCGAACGAATTTTCTTATACGGTAAATGGTCGGAGATAGTATCGAAGAGTCTTCGGAAATCTTTATACAGTGCAGGAAGCTTTGAGGAAGTACTGGGCTTGTTGTTTTAACCTTTAGCATTTCTCACTCAAGGAGATATTTCCAAGGAATTAATAAATAAATAACTCAACCTCTGACCGACAAATTCGGCATAAGGTTTGTTAGTTTAGTAATCATTATATTTATGTATGTATAAACAAGAAACAAGAAAAAACGTTAACTTCGGCTGCACAGAAGCTAATATACCCTTCACAGGTGTATTTCTTGTTGTCACTGTGTGCCCAGTTTGTATGGAAGCTATATGCTGTAGTAATCCGATCTGAACAATTTTTTCGGGGATTATGTTATTACTTTAAGCAGTAATTCTTGTAAAATTTCGTGAAGATACCACATCAAATACGAAAGTTTTCCATGCCCTTGACGATATTTTAAAAACTGAGGGACTCGTTCGTATATATACAGACAGACGGACAGACAGACAGACGGAGAGACGGACATGGCTAAATCGACACTATTCAGGGTATAAAAATATGAATTGTGATACATCTCAAAGTAACTCAGTAACGAGAAGAAAAAAAGTTTGGAACAGATTTAAGGCAATAGTTCCACGAGTGCCAAGCCAAAACCAAATGGTAGACAATTATGACGAGCTGATCACTGACATAATTAAGAACTTCTTCATCCTCGGATGTAGAATATCTCTAAAGCCGCAGATGTTACATTCTCATTTAGATACATTTAAAAGATAATGAGAAACCTTTGAGCGGATGTTTGAAAACATTGATATCGGTTATGGGGTTACTAGAAAAACATGCTCTCTAACTTTTACTGGATATTCCAAAATATTTCAATATCTATAACGTGGCTATGGAAGTTTTTACCCGATGCTACCCATAATGCATAAATAATCCTAATATACCACTGAAATTATCAATTTTCGCAACGTAAGCAGATTAAATTGTTAATAAATCCAACCAGATCAGAAACTGATAGTGCTAATTTTAAAATTGATAGGAAACTTGAAATAGATGCTGCCTTCAGCTCCATCTGTGAATTTGGTCGATTGATACATTCTCAGCGCTGTATCCTCCAATTTTACCAACATAATAGGCATCTAATGAGATACGCTGCTTGTAATAGATTCAAAAGCCTTTTGAATATCGACAACGCCGTGTGGCAATTGAAGGTCAAAGGTGGTCTTGCTCACTGGCAGTGCCATTGGTCGCAGACACCGTGGAAGAACTCCGATGTACAGAGGTCTATATCCCATAATTCATTTCCTCTGACAAATGCGAACTCTGAACGCTGTTTTTTGGCACTTCGCCGCATGAAAGCGTGGATGCCACCTATTTTTGCGCTATCGTGTTGACGTGATGGCAAGAATCYTGTAYKTTTTACTCAATTTACAGTTTGCACRGACAGAGGGACAGCAAGRCGRTCAYTCGARTTTCAACTTGTCTCGTCGTCTTGAKCGTTTATATATATATAACCCTATATCTATCACCATTTGTTTTAGGAGATACTTGCAACCGTTAGGTGAACAAAACTATAATACTTTACAGCGAAAGGTTGCAAGAGTTGAGCGAAAACTTGGCCAAGCCCTCTTATAACCATTACCAGGATTTCCGAACATCCGGCTGATTTTACTCCATATCATGTAATTGTATGCGATACCACGCAACCTTAATGATAATAGTTAATGGATCATATCGGATCGATGCTATCCCAACTCTTCTATACTAAATATAATGTCTTTCGTTTTTATAGCAAACTAGCGGACCCGACAGACGTTCTGTACGCACGTCCTTAATCCGAAAATTTCAAACTTTTTCAATAATGTTACAACTTAGAGTACCACATGGACCATAGATGTAGATTCAAAATTTCGATCCTCTTCAAGATGAACAATTTTTGTGGCTTCAAATGACATCATTTGGAAGCATGAATTGAAGTTACGAATTTTCCGCAAATACAATTTCRATTGAGATGTGCTTCCAACTAAAAGTGTTTTTAAAGGCATCGGTGGTATATTGAGCGGTGKCAATGAAGTTTCCCGAGATSCKCATCMTAAACCAGCTGATTCAGCTTTGCACCTGAAAGCATGACAATGTTGTCACTCTTTGTCCATACATATCGATCGTGATTAATGGATGTAASGAATAGTTTATTTCAGGATCATATTAAAACGCGAGACGATTAAGTGATGCTCGTGCCATTGCTCGATTATCCTGTATTCGCCGTTAGTTATGTTCTCTATGTGCGTTTGTCGCTTGTTGAAGTGCCCCTCTGACTAATCTATTAAATAGACGATCATGGACCAATTGCGGGTTCCGAGTACGTCGACTAATATTTCTTGCTCTTCCATGAAGACGTGACATTTTTCTGTAAAAATAAGAAACTGTTAAATAATGCACAACGAATAAGAGCTACTTATTGAAGATGAAATTTTAATTATTTAACTAAAAAGATTTTTTGCAACAAATTTTGGGTAAAAAACGTGTAATTTTATTTCTTTGCTTTTCTATTTAATATTTCCCAAAATCTTATCTTATATGTATATATGTATGTATAATATAAAAATGAATCGCAAAATGTGTGCATAACTCCACAACGCCTGAGCCAATTTGGCCAATTTTTTTTTTTTCTAAATATTCGTTGAGTTTCAAGGATGGTTTCTACAGCAAGAAAGTTTCGAATAATTACCGGAAAACCCCTACAAACATCCCTTTTCCTTTTGCCATACGAACGTATGAATGTTTGTTTGTTAGTAACGCTAAGAGAACGACTGCACCAAATTTGATGAAATTTTCAGAGGTGGTTATTTGTGGATTGGTAAGGTTTAAGTATAAAAATATCTTATACTTTTCATGAGAAAAAGTCGGAAAAATGGAAAATTCCAAAAAGTGACTTTTTCCATAAAAATTTTGTTCAATTTTTGCTTGTTTTGTTTTTCAATATTTTGATTTGTAAATTATTTGAATCGTCCAATAACGGTCGCTTGCTTTTTTATTCCGGCTATTCAAAAGAAAAGTTATTGAAAATTATTCAGAGAAAACTTGATGTGTGTTTAACACAAAGTGATCAATTACGGATTGAAATTTGTTACGATGCCACAAAGAGGTCGCTCTGATATTGGTGGGCCTTCTTTCTGGCATCAACATCCGTTGGCAGCCCAAGGCATGTGACCGAGTTCTCCCAGGATGCGATGACATACGTGCAGAATTATGGATCGCGGTCAATCAGCAAGCGATCGTCACCATGTCACAGCACGACTTTTCAAACAACAGTTACGATGTTTCATGGACTTTATCTTTTAGTAATGTAGGTATTTGTGGTGCTGTTAGATGCTGGATGTACTCTGTTCAGTTTCAAAAAAGAGGTTTGCGCAAGCACTCTTTTTCTTTGGATGGTGGATTGTGGTTACACCAGATCAAATTGATGAAATCATTTCTGGGGAAAGGATCCAGTATTGAACGAGGCGATGAAAACCAATATGGTTCATGGACCTTACGTACACCAAAATCTCACTTCRGTTTGTATATCTGAAAATAAATGAACGAAACCCTATCCATCTGATTTTCTTTCGGAAATGATAAATATCCGTTGTATCAGCGTCGCTCCTGTTGCTAATTCACATTCAAAACTCATATCAATGTTGAGCATTGCAGTTTGGTGAAATGGATCAAATTCGTTTGCAAGTACGCCACCAAAGAAAGCAACATGGCGGTTATTGGCCTTGAACGAGATGAGATCAGCAAGTAYCAAACAGGTCGATAGGTGAATTGCAATGAACTGYTTTGAAATGGAATGCACTAGAACGCATTTAAACAATCCACYMGAAAAACGACGATTGCTTCTACCTTTCGTTGCTATTCATTAATTTACGCGGTTCAATTTTTTTAGTTACTTCGTACTGTGAATGGTATGGTGTGGGAAACTTTTTAAGAAACATACCAGCAATTACAATTRCTGGAACAWGACAATCACTGRGATCAAACGATGGACGATTGCAATAGCATGCCACTGAAGTTCGTATACTTTTCSCGATGATCATTTCGRCATATCATACGAACAAAAATTACATTGCCTAAGACATTTTACATCGTATTCTATAAGAATTGGAAATGGGTACATTCCGGTCGCTTTGACAGTTAAGACGAAGCCGTGAATTATCCAGTACAATTTCTAAATTCTTTGGAAAGGCTTGGTATGCCGTCACATCATTTGCGTCTGAAAGTAGGATTTGTTATTATTATGTTTCGCAATCTCCATGCCCCGAAGCTGTGTAATGGAACCCGACTGATTGTAACACAGCTATTGATTACAAGGGAGCCGAATGCTTGATTCTAGGAATTTCTTTAAGTTCCAACGATTTGCAATTTCAGTTCGAACACATTCAATTTCCAGGGAAAATTACATTTGCGATAACAATCAAGAGGACACAAGGATAGTCGCTTGAAGTATGTGGCAAAAATATGAAAATGTCATGTTTTTCCCACAGCCAGTTATATGTATGTGACATGTTCACGTGTTGGAAAACCATCTTCTCTGTGCAATTACGCCCCGGAACAGAAACCAAAAAAAAATATTGTTTATAAAGCTGCGCTACATTGAAAAATATGTAGAAAAATCGTAAATAAATAATTTTCAACACAATATATTTTCCACTTTCAAAACACATAATTTCACGCAAGACAACACCTGCGGGGTCAGCTAGTTTTTAACAAAAACAATAATAAAAATTCGTTATGAAATCAATGAGCTACACAAATTAATTTGTAGGTTAGGGTTGTTAATAAACGCACTTACAAGTGAAAATTAATGTAAAAAAAATATAAGAAATATACTCACTTCCATTCCGCACTAAATTCGCAAAATGTATAGCTTTTTGTGCACACTTCAAAACTCTTCGAACACTAATTATATTTTGATATAATATTTTAATTAGCACACGACTTAAAATCACACAATAATAACACAAAACTACGAAATGTTTCTCTCAATTTGATCGCACCAACTGTCGGCATAAACTAAAATTAAAATAGAATAATAAAAAAACGCCGAACGAAGAGCGTATACTAAACACTGATGACTGTTTTGAGCTGACATTTGATACCAACAAAAAGGTTTCGACGAATGGGTTTATGCGCGAAATTTAAGTTAAAAAGTCTTACTATTATTTGCTCACAGTAGTTCATTTACAAGATCAACCCAACTTACTAATTACAAATAATGGTTCAGATGAAAAGGCCTTACAAATGATCGAGCATTTTGTATTGCAGCTATTCATATGCGGAGATTGTAACATAGGAGGATGGAGTCATGTGTAGAAGTTCACGCAAGTGAGGAAAGTTTTCTGATCGCCATTCACGTGGGAGTGGCCAGAAACGATTCTTTTACATATGACTCAAGCAGCTCACGACTTCCGGTCCTTGACCAAGTATCCTCTGGGTAGCCTAAGAACATCCGTTTGAAGGTGAGCTAAAGTGAGAAGGCGAAAATTCCCTGCATAGGGTTGTGCGCTGGGTTTGGGACCCGTCACGTAAAAAAACCACCCCAATGAAAACACAACAACAGCCTCGGATGAGAGACCCCACTTTTGATAACTCTTGCCAACAGGTGCTACTTCGGACTGAGTAGGCAATTGAGAAGCAAAGTCCTCTCTCGACAAACAAAAACCAAACTCTATAAGTCACTCATAATACCCGTCCTGCTATATGGTGCAGAGGCTTGGACGATGACAACAACTGATGAGTCGACGTTGCGAGTTTTCGAGAGAAAAGTTCTGCGAAAGATTTATGCTCCTTTGCGCGTTGGCCACGGCGAATATCGCATTCGATGGAACGATGAGCTGTACGAGATATACGACGACATTGACATAGTTCAGCGAATTAAAAGACAGCGGCCACGCTGGCTAGGTCATGTTGTCCGGATGGACGAAAACGCTCCAGCTCTGAAAGTATTCGACGCAGTACCCGCCGGGGGAAGCAGAGGAAGAGGAAGACCTCCACTCCGTTGGAAGGACCAAGTGGAGAAGGACCTGGCTTCACTTGGAATATCTCATTGGCGCCATGTAGCGAAAAGAAGAAACGACTGGCGCGCTGTTGTTAACTCGGCTATAATCGCGTAAGCGGTGWCTACGCCAATCAAGAAGAAGAAGATTGTAACATAGCTTTTGGCAACAATCGTTGCCAGATTTCGTGAAGAATATATCAAAAAATGCAGGGACATAGAAGGACTTAGCTTAATTGATCAGTTTATATAGCAGCCATATCCTATAGTGATCTGACTTGGCGTTTTCGTCAAATGAGTAGGTCCTTGGCAGAAAAAGGACGTGTGTGCAGAATTTTCGATCGGTGCCTTGAAAGCTGAGGCATTATTTCACATATGTACATATATCTATCTACATAAGTATTGACAGACGGGCGAACAGAAATTTTTAGTTGAACTTTGTTCTCACCATTAAGTCAATATTGTGGCGTCACTAAATAGTATAATGTCGTCAAAGTTTAAAAATGTAATAAAATATTATTTAAGTTATTTTCTAAGCGAATGTCCTTAGAAACCGAGGCATCGTGAACTATTTATTTAATCAATGTGAATTCAAAGTGAAAATTTTTTCAAAGTGAAAGTTATTTTATTTGGTGCAATAATAACTGCTGGCAATCCGTTTAAAAACTTTTCACACCGCGTCTGTTAACCAAATCTTTCTGATTTACCTACTAACATTCACATAAACGAAAATCAGTGTCTCCATTGAGTTCTCTGTTTTGTTTTTCTTGTAATGCATTCTACTTTAACTGTCGGGATCGATAGAAATCCAAAATAAAATTAGGATTATATATTTATAGAAGAACCATACTCTCATCTCCTCGCCAACTAATTTGATGAAAGACTTGAGTCTTCGAAGGTTTCATATACCTATGTGTAGTAGAGTTACACTTGAACGAATTAGGGTTTCCCTATTACATATGTTAGACTAAACTACAAGGAGCGTTCCAAAGTAAACAAGACTTAAAAAACAAACAGAACAAATGGTTTTTTCGGCAAAATCAATTTATTTTATTCAAAATAGTCTCCTTCTGCTTCAATACAGCTTTTTGCGGTCCAAAAGCATGTTGAACGAGTGTTGTAGCTCGGTGGCCAATATGGTTGAATGGCGTCTACGAGTGCATAACGCTTTCCTTTCATGGGCAAAAGCATTTTTCCTAAAAGAGAGAAGTCGCACGGTGCCATATCAGGTGAATACGTGGAGTGGTTAATGGTTGAAATGTGATTTTTGAACAAACAATCGGTCACAATGTGCGGAACAAATAGTGCACACACCTTCCATAAGGCCAAACGTTCGGTCAAAATGCGATAAATCGATGTTTTGCAGATGTTCAATTCCATTCCATGTCTTTCAATGATGATTTCGGCTGATTTCTATAAATTCGCGCACGGTTTCAATGGAGTGAAATGTTGATTGGCCCAAATGTTGATCGTCATTTATATCCTCACGACCACTTTGAAAACGTTGAAACCACTCGGGCACTTGTTTGTTTCATCAATTGAAACGTTTCATTAAAAGTTTTACCAATAATAACTTCACTTTCAATTGATGAAATGACATGAATTTCTCACTGGACAATCGATAAAGATAGCAGATTATCCCTATAACGCACTAGTCGACGTATATTGGAAGGCACCTTGTTTTTCTAAATTTGAATAACTCGTACGTGCAGAAGACATTACCAATGCTGGTAATTTATATTAATTTTCTAGAAAGAACGTGACTCCGCCCAAGAAATAGTTGCACCAACCTCGGTACATTAACTTCAAATATTGCCGGTCTCGGAGGAAGCTTTACAAGTAAAAGAAAGAAAGACCGCATATTCCGGGGCCACTTTCAGTAGTCACTGCCTCGTATATAGAATTGTGGTATATTTTACTGTGGAACTTTAACTGCGGCATTTAACTAGGCGTGCAAAGCTGCTATGAAATGAAAACTAATAGCGCTTCATGAGAGAAATCAACTACCATTAAACATACTGACACCATACTGTCCATACATCCACACAACTGAATATGCTTATCGGACTGTAACGGCAACGCACCCACATGCCGCACATATATAGTCCAAGCTCTACCACAACCATCATTTTTTCGCTCATTTGATGGGCCTCAAAAAGTTTGCGTGCTTGGGCGTATTGCCGCCTTTGCCGTTCTACTGAGCTGAAAAGCACTTACCTCGGCGGAAGCGGAAGCACTCGCTCCAAGTAGGTACCAGCTGAGTTCGCGAAATGCCATTACGTCGCTTCACATCGATCCACAACACACTTCGATAGGCGGTGGATTTCCCAATCCAAAAGAAGGCTTTACAATCATGCAGAACCAGCGCAATGATACCGATATTTTTGGCCACTTATAGAAGTTAATATGCTACTGCCGCGCTGAGGGCGAATAAAACTAAATTTCTTACAATATGTTCAAAACTAAAAGAATTGTGAGTAAAATGTGTGCAAAAATTTAAATGGAAGCTCATTCTCTTAATTTTTTGTACAATGCTGAGAGTGTGGCCCTAAAGTGGGCTTACACCCTCAACGCAAATGTTAACGACCGCTTAGCCTAGAATTCGTGCATTGTGCTGCAGACAAAGTTAGCATCAAGTGCTTTTGCATGAGCAAAGTTGAGTGAGCTTTCGGATTGTCCATGGGCTGCATTATTCGGGCAATGGGACCCAGTCAGTTGTGCCCGCGCGTATCGCGACTGTACGAAGCGTTATCAACGGTGCAAATATTACGAATTTAAATTTTAATCTGGGGCCATTATTGTATGAACGACAACCGGCAGCGCTTGTCCAAAGAGAGCAATAAGTTGGAGTAAACAGTGATGCACCGGAATACGCATATACGTTACCCTGCAAGACATTGCAGCAATTTGCTTTTGCTGTTGTTATATCCAGACCAGGATTTATTAAGTTTATCACGAAATCAGTAAGAGCCAGAGGAAAACATCTGTGATTTAGCCATGCCCGTCTGTTTGTATTTACACAAACTTCTCTTTCAATTTTTGAGATATCGATCTGAAGTTGTGTCCACGTGATTTCCTTCCCAAAGAGCTACTCATTTCACTACTGATATACTCTCTGTCTGATGCCGGATCCATGTAGCATACAATTGTCTTACAAACTGAATGATCCGAATCAATTAGTTGTAGGAAAAGCTTTTTCTTTTGATGGGAGATTTTCATAGATTAATTTCTAAGGCAATCGCCCAACCTCCGAAGCAATTGTACACATCGAGTCATTATAGCATATATGGTAGCGCCATTTACACTTGCAGATCAAGGCCAAGTTTTTGTGCGGAAGCTGTTTTATTTGTAAAGGGTGTTCTAGCTTCGGTCGCAGCGACGTTTTTTCGGGTTTTTACTCTTTAAGTCTCTATATATTAATATTTCTTCATATATTACTCTCAGCGCTAAGGGAATCTGCAAACTGACGGCATACAAAGCAAGCAGAGATGTCTTAGTCTCACAAACACCCCATTCGAAAATTGGAAAGAAATAGTTTTTTGAGATATAGGTGTATCCTATCACAGACTAAATAATATATCAAATGCAGGAGTTTCTTAATTCAGTGATCCAAAAGTGTTCCATTTCTTCACTAAATTGTGTCAGTCAACACAAAGGTCGAATAAATGGCGAGGATGTTCCAGCGGGTCCTGCAGTAGGTGCAGTCGACTCACACACATTCATACATATCAGTCATACCAAAGCAATCACAGAAAGTGAGTTAACATTGGGATAGAGGAAAGTAGAAAACGAGTATGTAGGTTTGACCGCTCGAGTGTGTGGATGGGTTTTCATGCGTCGGTAAGTGGTGTAGCCGAGTCATAATGTGCGTCCTGCGGTCGATTTTAATATCCCGTTTGTTGCAATTTTGGTTGACTGCAGATTATGGCCATAGTATTATGGAGTGCATTGCTTCTGGGCATAATGTTGTGGCTCCTATTTATGCACGTCGTTGCAAGGATATGAACTTTTAGTTGAACATTGAGGAAAATGTTTGCCAACTATGAACTATGTCGTCTACTAAGGGCCGAATGTCGTAAAAGTTGGTTGCAGTTACTTACATATGTACCATATACATACTTAGTAACTAAGCAAAATGTTGGTCATAAAGCTACACTTGCTCATGGCCAAATTGTGCAGCTTTGTAATATAAAGACATCTCTAAAAAAACTGAAATTTTGTAGTTGAAGTTAAGTTGCGTTAAGAGCCATAGAGATGAATGGTCCATCAAGACCGATCATTTGAATGAAGCTAACAACGATCCTTTTTCGGAAAAGGGCTTCGTTGACTTCGTTCCGATTTGGATTGACTACAAATATTTATTCCTCGCATTAAGTTACAACCACAAGGTACGCAACTTGCCGTAGGCCAGATAATGTATACCAGAAAGAACGCCTAGCGGGAGTCCTGGGAGTAGAACCAGCTTTTCAAATTTTGACTGCGGCAGTGACTCACCGAACTAGCAGCGGTACGGACGAGGTATAATAATCAAACCGGTCGCTCAGTTTGAGGGAATTAAATTAAGGAAGCATAAACAGAACGGAACAACTGCCCAGTCAACATCTGAGAGCTTAGTTGACTGACTGCGTTCAGGGATAAACGGAGCCAGATTTAAGTGGATTTGAGGCATATTAGGATAGGAAAGTACCTGTTAAAGCGATGGCTTGTGAAAAATAAATTTAGTGCTGTACCGATTGCACCCTATAAGCTTAGGAAAAAGCGACGTCTCAGAAGGCGTTAGTTAATGTAACACAAATTAGGCTTCCTTCAATTTTGGACTATTTGAACAGACAAGTATACATACATACTATTACCACAAAAGTATTTTTTCAACAATATATTTAAAGATTGACCGATATTTTCGGAAAAAGATTACGTTTATTTCTTTTAATCAAACAATATATAAAAAAAACAAGTAAGGAAAGACTAAGTTAACCTGTAATCGAACATTTTATAACATATTCTTGCGACTTGCAACGAACAAAAACCGGCTAAATACTTTCAGGTGTTGGCAATATTGAAAAATGTAGGTAAAGGGTTCAACTTCATTGTTCGACGAATATATACATACATATATAATATTCTTAACCATCCACAATCGGTTTTATCTACTTTACCAATGCTACATACAATTAATATGCCACAGAGTAATAAAATGCTCCCAGTGTTTCATCAAGGTACCTCAGATACATTTACCAGTAAAGTTAGCTAGATGTCCGAAAATCTTGATATGAGTTATATGGGGTCTAGGTCAAATTTTCGCCCAATTTTATCCATTTCGGGCACAAAGTTATACTATTATGGGTAAATCATGCTCTCTGATTTTCATTCCTCAACCTCATTCAACCCATTTTTGATGTAGAGATATATAGCACTATGTCAATAAAGGACTCTCTGTATCAATTATACATACAATATCTCACACATTAACCTATATTTTGGTCAACTATAAGTACTGTGGTCAAAATATTCCTTACCTAGGGTCTGGTACAGTTTTGGTTTGATTTGGACAAATTTTGATCTTATTTCAAAAGCACTATTCATGCAAAGTTTTATCCCCTTACATAAATAGATGCTTTACTTGTACACAAATTGCCTTATATGGGAAGTAGGCTGTGACATAGGCATATCAGAAGAATGATATACCCACAAAGGAATCCGCTTTGGTCAATGACAACGTTTTATCCAATTCTCGCAACAGTTGTTAAAATAAATTTCTGGAACGGGTTGACAATTGGGCGCAAAATTCACGAAGGATCAATGAAGTCTGCGATGGTACATTATCATGGTGCAAAAACCAAGAATTGTCTGCCCATAATTCTGGCCTTTTTTTTACGAATAGCTCCTCGCAAACGACACATGACACTTAAACAGTATTCCTTGTTGCCAGTTCGTCCAGTTGAAAAGAATTCGAAGTGCACCACGATATTCGGACGATCGGCCATATGTTTCCGGGTCGTAAACATAGATCCAAAAGTCATCGCCAGTAATAATACATTTCATGACATTTTTCGAAAAAATTGAGTGATTTTGAAACCAATCGTATTTTCACTATTTTTAGGAAATAGTCATTAGAAAATTATCTTTCAAAATGAGTTTAATCATTCTTCCTATATCAAACAATGCCAGTAAGGTCTCCGATTGTTAATCGTTGATTCTCAAGCACGAATTTCTTTACTTTATTGACGTGTTGATCATCAGACAATGGAAAAATTTCTATCATCGAGAAGCCAAGCGTATACTAAACCCTCATGATTATTTTGAAATATCATTTGATACAGATGTCACTGACTGACTGAAATTTTTAATTAAAAAGTCTTACTATTTTTAACCTACACTACTAAATCCGATTCGGTTGAAATCAGTCCCGAGATACATATGTTATTTCACCATAAAGACCTCTCATACCATTTCATGAGTAAAATATTTAAGCACAGAGCACAGTTTTGTTCGAGAAAGATATTGGGTTACGCATATTCTGTCCCTCCGGCCGTGCAAGCCGTAACTTGAGTAAAAATGAGATATCTCGATGAAACTTGGTATGTGGGTTCCTTAGTGCAAAAAAAAATGTTGAGGTCGTAGAAGGGCGTAATCACACATCACAAAAATAAAGAAACATTAAAGTGGGCGTGGCCCGTTCTCTCATAACTTTAATTTATATATCTATGAAACCACTAAAGGTGTATTAACCAAATTCACCCAGCACAAATATTAAAAGAACTCCTACCGATAGTTTGAAACAAAGCTGTTAAGTAATGATTACTAATCATAATAATTAGTAAATAGATTTTTTTTGAAAGGTGAAGTAATGATTATATTACGGTTATTTTCAGATTCGGACGATTACTAATTGATTACGATTACAGATAATCGGAAAATAGTCAAGATTGATAAAAATTTCGAAAAAATAATCAAAAATAATAAAAAGTAATCGCAAAATAATTTGACTACTTTCGAAGATTACTTCTGATTGTTTTTGATTATTTTTTTTTTTTTTTTTTTTTGCGAAATTATGGCACTAGTGTTTCATGTTATTACTACTGATGTTCATCGATTTGATAATCGATAACCTGTTGCATTCTTCTTCATTCTGCATTTGAAACTTTGAAAATAGTTGAAATCAGAAGATAAATATTAAAAGCGCAATAAACAAATAAATAAATACGTCAGAGACATTGCATTTTATCCTCGAGAAGATATGAGGACTTCATTGAAGCCGGTGCGAAAATTGGACAATTGGCGTGCCACCGCCCACTTTTTGGTGAAATGGAGGTCTTAGGTACCGAATATGCCGACCTCAGTATGTATAGTTGCCTTTTAATCGAAAATATGTATCAGTCAATGTATAAGGAATAGAATTGAAGTTCAGAAAGAATACTGTCTTGATAAAAGTAACTTTATTATTAAATATCAAGATTTTGCAACATCCGGCTGACGTTACTCCATATGATGGCTTTTTAGTATGTGGCAAGATAATATTATGTGGTATTGAGAAAAATAAGCGAAATCGGGTCGATACTACCCCAACTATGTTATAAAATGGTCGGTTGCACTCGAACGTAGTACTCCTTAAAGTCATGTAATACGTGTGGGGAATTTCTTCACCCGAGGATTATAAAGAAAACTTACTCTATTAGGTAAGTTTGAGAAGCTGTCTTTTTTTTAAATATTTTAACGTTAATCTCTATTTCTTTACATAAATTCATCCATTTCTGTCAGAAATTTAATTGTAAAACTTCATGAAGGATCATTCTATAAATAATCAGGATGACGTGACGAGTTGAAATCTGGGTGACCGTCCTCAACTCTGTTAAAAAATTGGTGACAATTCGTGTGCCTGTGAAAGTTGTAAGTTGAAGAAAAACTGAGATATGTATCTTAATGAAACTTACTCGGCAGAAAAGTGAGGACGAGTTCGTAGATGTGCCCACCAAACGCCATCAAACGAAAGCCTAAAAAGTGCCATAACTTAGCACCAAATTTAGCAATAGAACAGAAATTTAATTAAAGATTATAAAAAATGTGCGATGCAGCACTATAAGACGTTTAATGTAAATATCTCCCAAGCTCTTCAAGCTAAACTAGACAAATTTGCTCAGGACAAATCACAAGGACACTGTTAAAACGAATAAAATCGCATGATAACCCCCAACGGTACTTTCTCGACCAAATTCGGTATATAAGATGATGCCGGACTACAACAATCCCTATTTTCATATTTGCACAATTTTAAGTGTCATCTGATTTTTTCCCATTCCAGTATACAAATCAAGCACCAATAAATATATTCGGACTATGCACAAATAGTGCTGAAAATTCTCAAGCGTTCTTCAGAAGCGAAAATATGACTTGGGAATGCGCGAATAAAATTAAGAAGTCTAAATGCCTGTCTCGAAAAAAAATTGCGATAAAAAATTAAAACGCGCCCGATCGATTCCACGGTTCAATTACAAGAGATTTTTTATTTCATCTAGGTGCTTAGCCCAAATCTTAAATCTAACGGCTTAAACTAGTGGTAGTGTTAATATGTATTAAAAAAAGGGGTAAGTATAACAATTTTCAACTTTCTTTAAATATTGCAAAAGATTACGTTGAGGTAAGTAAGGTGAGGTAAGGTACTCAACGTAATCTGGTGCAATATTTAAAGAAAGTTGAAAATTATTTGAGTATTACAAATGTATTATTAGGGTAAGTATACAATAACAATATAATTTAATATTTCATAATTCAATTTTCTTAATTTTAGTTTTAGGTTTAAATATACATATCTTGTCAATTTGGACCCTAACTGTTCACACACACCAAATAAGAGGACCCTATTGAGTAGCTTGACTTTTTGCCGAAAATTATATACATATGTTTATATTTATCAAGTATATCTCAACAATGTCAGAAACCAGTGCAATAAGAGCTTTAGTTTCTCTGTCCCCAATGATTTCAATACAATTTTCACTGACGGGAAGTAATAAAACTAAGTGAACCCTTTCGCTATCGCAATATCGCAAGCATATATCCTTTTTCTAAAACGTTTCCACTGAAATATCTGACCAGAAACATTGTTATGATAACAATATTGGGCAAAGTCGGCACCCCAAAGCATTTTTCTGAAATGTGCCTGTTAATGCGAAAATTGCAAGCATTCCTCGACAGCTTCTTGAGCATACCTTTTGTTAGAATTTAGCGCACTTACTTGTTTAACTGTAGCCATTCGCAAATCCACCCACCAACTGCTGCTTCCATTGCAAGGAGAACTTAAATCCACTCGAACAGAAGCTTTCTTTGTTTTTTCTTAGAGAAGAACCCCTTTATCGCTTATGGTTCGCATGCTTGACTTCCCCAAGACTTGGAATCTCAAAGTGAACTTCCTAACAAAGTAAAATGAAAGCTTCTTAAGTTTTTTCGCCAGAGAAAGTGAAAAAGAGATTTTAAAGTTTACAACTTATGGTAAATATTCAACTGGCATGCAAAGTGAAAAAAGTTCGAAATTTTTATTGAAGTGCCGCTCACTTCCTTTCAGCGCTACACACACCGCTTTCGAGTTTTTATTTTGCATCCGAAATCGCACTCTAGTATGAAATTACAGACACGAACTTACACACATTGGTACTAATATATTTATGCATATGAACTTTTGCTTCGTTTCTTGCTGAATACTTTTCGGGCTCGATGAGCACACGCTCATCGGTGTACTCATGCAAACGTATAACGTATCAAAAGTTTGGCTCATGTTGTCCTGCTAAATGAAACATTTTGGATAAATACGAGTGCCATGACAAGTGATTCGGAAAACTAGGAAGTAAACCAAGGAGCTTCTCGAGAATTTTAGTCTGTTTCTAACGGAATTACAAGCTCCATTTGAGCGCCTACATATGTTTATGCTGGAAGAATGTGTATGAAAGTGATACCAAAATTAAAGAAAAGTAATGTAAGATCTATGTATGTATATAGTGTTCCTCCAGAAATATTAATGTTAATGAAATGAAATTAATGTGAATTTCTTGTGTTTATGCTAAACACTTTCGTCCAACCTATTAGTATCTGAAGTTTGGTGAGGCTTCATCAGACTTCTCACCACTTATTAAGCGATGTTATATCAATGTTTTCCGAACATCAATGTTAGGATATCTAAAATGTAAAAACTAAATTAGTTTGTTGTGGTTCACCCACTAAATGTAGTTGAATTACCTCAGTAAGGGTTTTGAGGTTATGACTCGAATTGTCCAACGTTTGCAAACCTGAGTTTGAATCATTTCGGTAGTAATATTGTGGCGAACCTGGTGAATTGGCCGTAATCGCTGCTACACTCTTTTTTTATTAAAATCTCAAAACGTTTTGTCGAATTAATAAGGTCTTCATGATCAAAACTTTGGAGTCTCACGTTGGACCGGTGTTTGTCGCTATTCAAGCGGAATACTTCATGGCCTTTGTCGCAAGAGTCGAGCTTTTAACCTAACCTAATCCACACGATCATACAGCTATTCGGAGAAATTTTTAACACTTATTTTTTAATAAAAAAAATAACCACCCTAATGTACATGCAAACTGTCTCATTATATATTTAAAACAAAACATTTGCAAAACAGTTTAGACATATGAAAGGCTGGCAGAAATCCCTTTCCGATCCATCATATCATTTTGTATTTCTCAAACGACAAAAGAATCACCACCAAAACAAATCAAAGCAATCTTCTGAATAGTTAATACGCACTCTTTGCATGAATGATTTTTGAGCGACATAATGCCACTACAGTGGGTTATTTGTGTTCAAAAGTGTCTTAGTAAAATACAATTACAAGCAGGATGGAAAATTCAAGATATATACATATGTATATATAGAAGATCTGACTGATCATTTAGTGTGTTCCTCGTTAAATAAATAACCGCACTTTCGATGCTTAGAAGAAAACTAACGAACATTTGTGTCAACAAGACCTTAAGGACACCATGAAACTCCTAACATATCTATAGTGACTGACTTTTTATCAGATTCAATTCATATTGATTATTTTCCCTTAGAGAAAGATTTGTGTTGAATAGAAGCGGCTTGAGTCAAAACAAAATATCCAACTTAAAAACCTAATGTAAGTCACTCTGTTTGTATGACCAAAGTATGGAATGTTAGTCCTCTATCCATTAAATGTAATTTTTACTTTTCACAAAATATAATCTAATGCCATATAAAGGCAAAAATCCAGTGGTACCATCGCCTTTGGTAACTTGCCTAACCGGGAATCATGCAATAGACACACTACGGATCAGAATTAGTACGACAAAGTACTAATCATTGTTCGGAGGCGACTACAGGACACTTCAATTTTAACTCAAGGCTCGCTCTTTCAAACAAGACAAAACAATTAAAGATATCTCTCTTTCCATTCGCTTTTTTTTCAAAAAAGGCGTATACCTGAAATTCCTTTTGAATCAATATAAAAAACAACATTCACTGTGCAAAAACAAAAAAAAAATTATGCACAACGTCAATGCACACAATTGTACACACTAACAACTCGTGCCACCTATGAAAAAAAACCAAACAATTGCTGTACTCAACCGCTCACGATTCACTGCATTGCAAATATATGCATATATGCAAAAGAAAATATAATACATATACGTATGTATATGCGTGCGTACATGAATGTATACGACGACATTTATTTGCTCGTGCACAGTTATTTATTTAAATGAAAACTTTAAGATGTAACAGGAGTGAAATGTGCCGTTTATTTTTCCAGCCTTGCAAATCATCGTGTTTGCTTCGGCAAATCTTACATCTGCCATCCAATGTTATAAGCTTAAGCGGTCCTTGGAAGCTTTGACGTGGCAGTCATTTTTAATTTCTTTTATTTGTATACCCTTAACGGCTGATAACAAGTTTGCCACGGAGTTTGTGACACCCAGAAAGAAACCTCTGAGACCTTATAAACGGTAAAGTGACATTGAAACTCGGGAAAGGCGTAAAAAAATATTTTGTCGTACCACTTTCTACTGCTTGTGGTCTTTTTGAGTTGATTCAACCAGATTTTTGAGCACATTCAAAGTAATCTTGTTCCCTCCTCTTCTCGTAATGCATTCTCCAACTGGTGATTCGATGTGCACATCCCGTTGCTGGTCTAGCGGCGTAATTCGTCCCTCAAAGTACATTAAGGAAAGGCCTGTGTGGAGGAGTTTTGATAACTGATAGACAGTTATACAACAACCAATTTGTACGTCCAGATCTAAACTGAAAACGTACAAAATACAGATTGTGCAGGAACTGAAGCCACCCGACCTTCCCAAGCGTCATCGCTTCGCTTTATGTGCTCTTAAAAAGTTCCACGATATCCAGCGTTTTCGAGTCACATTTTTATAGTCCAAGGCAGCAAGGTAGCATGTAGCTGTCATTCAAACTGACCAATCAAGTTGTGCGGCGATATCAAGATAAAGACTATTTTCTTTATTAAGTGAGCATAATTCGGGTACGTTTTCTTTAGTTATATGGTATACACATAATATGCTCATTTACTTCAATAGTGTCATAACTCAAAAAACGCATTTTTTCAGGAGAGCAATTTTTAGTTTTCAGCTTTCTTATGTGGGTTAAATAAAAGCTAAGATCGCAGATTTTCTATGCAAACTTGTGATATGTCATGTGTAGTATACATTATAGAAGAAATTCGACCGAAATTAATGGTTTCCCAATTTTTTCTTGAACAAAAACTTTTCTGCTTTGAATTATGTCAATGTTTCTGAAAAAACATAGAAATTTCTCGGTTATAAACTAAATGTGTCA
>NW_017535030.1:13499-15563 GCF_001853355.1 Bactrocera latifrons | reverse complement strand
AATTTGAGGTCAAAGAAATCTCCATAAGACATTTCTTGCACTAAGAATGGGTGGCCTGTTTTCTTTGCTGATCGAATTATAGTAATGAATGAGTCAGTGGTGTATACTGGCCCAGTTTTAAGCATTCGTTTAGTTTCTCTCTCAATAAGGGAATGTGCCGAGTCACCTTCATTTTGGGTATGGCCTTTGATGAGGTACTTGTGGGTGATGGACTTTATACCCAAGTAGCGGCGTATAAATACAAGGCAACCATGAACTTGTTTTTCTGTTGTCCAGCACAATTATCAGAGTAAAATATTATTTCATCTTCATTAGTCTTTCCCAAACTTTTACTATACTCAAAAACGCATGTTCCTAATTCATTAACCCCACACTTTCCATTGGCTTCGTCCCAAACAAAACATTGACATTTGTTTGTTTTTATATCAAATATGGTGAAATTGAACACATTTACTTTAGATTTATAATAGAAGGCAGACACTTCGCCCTTTGGTAATTGCATGACCGCTTGCAAATCATACACTGCCACAACTGCATTTTGACTTTCCTTGTCCTTACTTTTCTCTTGWCGCGACAAATTTTTTTCAAGCAAGTGATTTTCATATACGGCTTTGTTGTTAGATTTTTCTTCGACCGTCATATTAGTATAGGCTTCGCATTGCTCACATAGATCTTTTTTGGGGGAAAAAAAGGAAATATTAAAGTTTTCCGTAAATGATCTATAAAACGAAATATATGTGCAAAATGTCTGTTTTTTTTTTCTTTGCATATATCTACATAGTCGCGATAAAGGCTTGATGTTGTTTTGCTCCCTTCAATAAACGTTTTAGATGTACTTGCTCTCRTATAATGGCTTTCGATTTTCGGTATTGTTTCAATAAACGCCCTTATTCCAYCTGCCATATTCTTGTCAAGTTTTTTGTGCTTTCCGTGTTTGCCTCTTTGATCCGGTCCAATACTTCTTTCGCGAGTTTTTCTCGTTTCTCTATTACTGTTCGTATTGGTCGATCGTTGATATCAAGAGTGTTTTTAAAAAATAATTTGCAGACGCGAAAAGAATTATCAAATTTCTTTAAAAAAAAAAGGCATTATTGTATTGTCGARGAGCTCTCTTTCCACCCAAACGCACATAGCGGTATTTGGGCTCAACGAGTTTCATACAATTGGAAATAAATTGCCTCTGCTTCTCAATGTCGCCAAGAGCCCAATATGAGRAAAATATCTCTTTTCTCTGCTCTTCGCTAAATATATTTGAACATTTATACCGACAGTTTTCACCGCACGGAGGTTTAATTTCTCTTTTGTTTCGAATAATTTTTTTTAAGCTTTGAAGTGTTCACCACTATTCCTCTTTTTTTTACAATATTTTTCTTCCAATTTTCTGGCTGCTTCCTCTTTTTTTTTTCCTTTCATCGCCGGACTAACCAGAATGGTGGAAGAATTGTTTATGTTTGAAGTTGATGTGCTTGGTTGTAGATCAAAGGAGTTTAGTTCAGGTACTGGCGTACATAGTTCTAGATTTGGAGAATCTTCCTCGAAGCAGTTATCATAAATTAGGCTGTTTACCGCGGTCGGATGTGGTGGGTTATCTTCATCATTGCCATAGACACTATCACTGGAATCGTTAGCAGAAACTGGGAAGTATGTCACATCAACTATGGAATTGTCACTATCTTCTGAGAACAATGATGGAGAAGATCCGCAATTATTTTTGGATAACGACATTTCCAAGTAAGCTAGAAAAAGTCGAAATTCGTAATTTTATTATCAGCAATAGCGTACGTTATGAGAAGGTGTTTTATATTATAGCCGATACTGATAATGACATGTTTTATATTAACACAAAATCACCATTTCTATACAGCCCATTTTTTCACGAAAAAAACGTCACAAAACAAAATACCTAGTTACGCAATTAATTTATTTTCAACAACAACGTCACATATTRTGTTGCGCAAATTATGAGGAACTAAAATTTTTCAACAGTATAGTCACCACGCAAAATAATACTATTTACATGAAAATTAGCAACATGAAAAATATAACTACCTTTTCACATAAATC
>NW_017535030.1:0-13079 GCF_001853355.1 Bactrocera latifrons | reverse complement strand
TTAACCATGATATTGAGCACATTTTTTTGCAAGTAAATGAGCGATATGTATGTGTACTTATTATTATAACATTATCTTGAACGAGTATTAAAGCTTGGGTGAAGCTGAAGAGAAAAATATGTAACTGCATTTGACAAGAGGATCCAAGGAAGCTCTTAATTCCTGGGGAGTTTGTTTAGTTTATGAAACCTCGAACTACTGGAAAGGTACGAAATTTTTGAAAAACTGTATTTGGTAAATTACCCATTGTAAATACAAAACGTATGAAAAGTATATTATGATGTTGGAATACACAAAACTTTCTAATAATTAATTCCCGTTACGAGAGTACTGGTGATCCACTGATATAAGTAGACTAAATATATTGCAGTAGCTGTATAGTGCTGCGTAGATAGCTAGTTTAGTTTCCGCACGAACTGTGATTTTCTTATTTCTCTTGAATGAAGAATATGCAAATAACAAAGGAAATATTTAGTATGCGCAACCTTTAACTACAATCATACAAGGGAAGTTATGTGCTATATACAATCATTCACATACATTTTAACTTTAAAATACATAGACAGACTTATATATGTAGGAAACTACCCTACCATATGGGGAGTTGGCGAGCTAAGTTAAGAATTTCAGCAAAATATTTAGAGAAATTTAAGTCCCTTTTATAAATTTGTTATGCTACTAACAGACAAAGTATACAAACGAGCAAGACAGTACAAGTTTTTGTAACCAGAATTCTCGTGCACCGAAGTTTTGTTAACGATATACTACATAAAGGTTGCCGGATTGACGGCAGATATGTATATGTAGTTCTAGTTAGAGTTCTGCCGTGTAAAAGGTAAATGAGATATATGTATGTATGTATATAAAAAGTTATAACCTTCGATAATGAGTGATAAAGCGTTAAGTTATTTGAATTAGAAATAAAGATAAGTGTAGTCATTAACTTGTGACTTTTATTTGGCAATTCAGTGATACGAGGCCTGCTATATATATTTCTGGCCTAATAATGAATGGTGTTATTGTTTTTCAAAATATTCTCCATCAAAATTTATACACTTTTGCATGCGCTCAAACCRATTTTCGAAGCACTTTTTCCACTCCGATTGAGACACCTCCAAAACATGGTTTTTGAATGCTTCAACAGCATCTTCTGGCGACGAAAATCGTTTACCACGCATTATTTTCTTGATGTGTGGGAATAAAAAGAAGTCATTGGGTGCCAAATCAGGGCTGTACGGCGGATGACCCATCAATTCGAAGTTTTGGCCGGCCAAAAAGGCGCTAGTTTGAGCCGATGTGTGAGAGCTCGACTTGTCATTGTGCACAATGATTCGTCTTCTCTTGTTCGTTTTTCGAATTTCTCCGAAGATTTCAGTCAAACAAATGGTGGTGTACCACTCAGAATTGACCGTCCTACGTTGCTCAAGCGGAACAGTCGCCACATGACCAGTTTTGTCGAAGAAACAGGCGACCATTTGCTTCGAAGTGCTTCTTCCACGAACAACTTCATTGAATTTGGCTCGTCTTGGAAGACACACACGGTCGATTGCTGTTTTCTTTCGGGCTCATACGCATAGATCCATGATTCGTCATCTGTGACGATCTTATAAACGTCTTTTGAAGCACCGCAATCGTATTCTTTCAGCATTTCTTTACACCAATCTACACGAGCATTTTTTTGAGCGATTGTCAAATTGTGCGGAATCCAACGAGAACAAACCTTTTTTACGGCCAGGTGTTCATGCAATGTCGAATGTATGCTGGTGGGAGAAATGCATAGCCATGCCTCTATCTGAAGGTATGTTACATGACGCTCTTGCATTATCAGTTCACGTACGCCATCGATGTTTTCTGGCACAACGGTTTTCTGTTTTTGGACGACCTTCACGGAATTCGTCTTTGAGCGAGCGTCGGTGATATAGGATGGTGCTTCATAGTCATAAAAAGATTTTAGTTCATCGATGCACTCTTGTCGTGATAATCCACGTCGAAAGTTGTGAAAAATGATCGCACGAAAATGTTCACGAGTTATTTCCATTTTTTGGCCGAGATGAATTTTTTAATTCCCTGTAAATAAAACAATTCACCACTAAAGGACGAAACGTTCTGAGTGATGTCATGCTAAAAAATGTCAAACTTTCCAATGGAAATGTCAGATTGCACCTGGCAACACTTAGTGGCCAGAAATATATAAAGCAGCCTACGTAGAACTTTAGATAGTGTTTCAATATAGACGATTTATTGAGAAATCCGTTATAATAGATATATGATGCTATGAATAACAATTCAATTTAAAAGTGCTCGGCCTACCATAGTAAAACAAATATTTTTGTTGTTTTTATTTCTCTTCATAGCGACTCTACAATGCATGAAGGAGTACTACCAAGCCCAATTGATAGATTTTGCCATCGTTTTCACTGACTTCTGAAATATTTCGGTGAAACAGCACTTCCTTTTTCTTTTGATATTGTCCAATAATGCTATGTAATAATCGCAGTTGATGGTCCTTCGTTTTTCGAGGTAGTTAATAAGAATAATTCCATGCATATCCCAAAATACAGACACAATAACCTGCCGACCTATTCCGCGCTTTGAAGCGGGTTCATCGTAAAAATAAAATCTCGTCGTTAACTCGTTTCGGTTAAAAGTGAGCTCGCGCAACATCCATTTTACATAGAGCTTTCTCATACCCAAACATTCGTGAATGATATGCTGTACGCATTCAGTTAATATCTTTGGAGTGCCCGGTATTTTGAACAACTTCACTTTATGGTCATCCAGAAATATTTTGTGTACTGTTTTGACGTTTTCTTCAGTAACAATCTCTTTTGTGCGTTCACTGCGTTCACCATCTTCGATGCTCATTTCGCTAGTCTGATTATTGATTTTTCTGGGCAGGATCGTCGACAAGCCAAGTTTTCGCTTCAACAGCACTTTTCCACTTCAAACAGCAATATTATATCAACAGGCGAAATTTTTTCATCATTTTTGCACAAGCTCCTTCAATGCTAACTAAAAACCATATTGATATAATTCCATCTACGTGTCAGGCCTATTGACCTATTATACTGATTTCCGTTAGTCAGTTGGATTTAAGATAAAGGGATTCATAATTCGGGTGTGCCCTAATTAGTCATTCCCTATTAATTTTTACTTAAAGTGACGCTATGAGCGATATGAAGATAACTTTTCAACTAAATTCCATGAAATTGGTAATTTTTTTTCTTTCTGACGTCATAACTTCTGAGATACATTGTTCAGATTTAGACTATTTTCGTAATTCTATTTAGTGATATATTTCTTTTCTAGTTTGCCGTTCTAAAAGAGTGCCAAATAACTAGCAACCTGGCTTTATATGCTATAACAATTGATGATATATCTCTGCAACTTTAAATTTGAATTATCTATAATTCGACATTGGAAACGTCAAATACCATTCGGAAAGTGACAGATACAAAAAGCAAAAAGTCTAAAATTTACGAAATGGGTCGCTATTCACTAGAAGAAAACTGGGAAATATTGAAAACTTTTTACCAAAGTGGTGAGTCTTCAACCCAAACCGAGGATGGTCAATTTTACCGAAAAATTATCTTTTCGACGAGGCTCATTTCCACCTTGATGGTTACGTTAGCATTACGTTTACAGCAAAATTGTTGCTTTTGGGGCACAGAATACCCGCACGTAATCGTCGAGAAACCAATGCACCCAGCACAAATCACTGTATGGTGCGGATTTTGGTCTGGTGGAATCATCGGATACCCGTAACCATCAATGGTGAGCGATATCGCGTAATGTTAACCGAATTTTTCTTCAAGCAAATTGAAAAGAAAGGCTTCGACAACATTTGGTTCCAGCAAGACGGCGCTACGTGCCATACAGCAAACGCTACACTCAATCTTTTAGGCCCTATCTTCGAAAATCGCATAATCAGCAAAAGAGCTGCTGTAAATTGGCCTCCCAGAAGCTGCGATTTAACTCCGTTGGACTATTTTCTGTGAGAAGCTGCTAAAGAAAAATGTTACGCCAACCATCCAGAAACCATTCAAGATCTAAAGTATGAGATTCAAGCTGCCGTAGCTGCCATAAAGCCTGAAACCATCGAGAAAGTACTCCAAATTTGGGTGAAACGGGTAATCTACTGTAAACTCAGCCGTGGTGGTCATTTGTCCGAAATTGTTTTAAACAAATAAATTTCATAAAACAACCTTTTAAATAAATGTTAGACCTTTGAAAAATATGAAGTCGTTTTTTTATCGGGTTTTTAAAATTAAAATTTTATATGGCCTACCCTGTATATTGTAGAGTAAATAGCATAAAAGGTGTATTCAAAAAATAACGGAAACTTTAGCATATTTCGAATTATCCCTCATTCGGAATTATGCACTTAAGCCAAAACTATTTCAATCGTCGGAACGCTTCTCAAATACGATTTTTGGCATAGTCCTTAGTGCTATCAGTATCTCGATCCGTTAAGGTTTTCTTTATTTTTGGAAATACGGAATGGAAAAAAGGCAAACGGCGACTTGTCCGGCGAATATTAAGGCCGAGGCAATTTTACTCTCCAAACCCAAAGCATTAACAATGTTGGAGTTTTTTTACTACAGTATATAGCCTGGGTCCCACTATCGGCGCAAGGTACCAATTTTCGGCGAATTTTCAAGTACCGATAATTTGACCGCATTAAATATTATGAAATGCGACGATCATGGCCGATATTGGGCCTACAATGCACAGCCAAAATCGACCCAGTTGCGCCGATAATGTGAACGCTATAATGTTTGATAAAGAGCAATAAAAATTGAAAAATATCTCTCTTTTTCAGCAAATTTTTAAGTATTAATTTGAAAGATCTTTATCAATAATTTTTAAATTTTAAAGTTGATAAAAATCCACATTAATCGTCATGATTTTTGAATTGATCCTCGATTGAAATCGAAAAAACAAAATGGACAAAAAGATCGAGTCGAAGGTCTTTGATTAATCGATCTTCGGCATCTCTACTGGTTGCAAACATATTTAAATAAAACATGTGTTCGGTAAGTTGTATGCAATAAAATTAAAATGCATTATTATATGAAGTAATTGATTAATAATTTTTAGAAATGAATTCAGACGACGAAGTTTTTGAAGGTATTATGGACAATGTGTTTGACGAAACCATTTCTTCCACACCCAGCACAACAAAAAGACGAAAAACCCCACAAATAGTGTCATGAAAGCACAACGAATTTGATACAGGCCATTGAAATGCACAATTGTATTTGGGAATATTCCTGCCCAGAATATAAAGATCGCGCCAAAAGAGATAAAGCTTGGAATAACATCGCGGAGAAATTTCCAACCCAAGAAGTTGACGGATGCAAAGCAAAATGGGCGAATATAAAAACGGCATTTTCAAATGTAAAGAAAAAAATGACAACTAAATCAGGCCAAGCGGCCGGTAAAGCTTTGCCACATTGGCCGTTTTGGTCAGCTATGCAATTCTACTGTTTGCATGATCGCTGCAAGAGTAGTTCGTCCGTCTCAACACTAGATGTGGGTGCAGATGTAACGCCACAACCAACAGCTGCCCGAAGTGACACAAAATTCAAACCCTCCGCATCTGATGAATCAGTAACAACAGATGCAATGGAGAGCGCAATACAATTTTTAAATAAAGAAGAAGACCACTAGCATGGAGTGGGCATGTATCTTGCACTGCAAATGCATGAACTTTCAAAAAGAAATAAAAGAGCAGCAAATAAACTTCACGCGGAATTAATTCAAGTAGCTATGARTGCTGTCTTGCAACAAGATGAGGAAAATTTATCATAATATGTTGATTTATAAATACAATTTATTTAAAGATTATGAAAAGTGCATATATTCTGTTAAGTGTCTGCTTTGTTATATAACTTTAATTGCCATGACAATTCGCCGACTGGTGACATGAAATAGTTTTCAAATTCTTCACGGATAGTTTTGCTTCGTTGCTTATGTAGGTTATTGATATATCCTTTGTGGCGCTTTCAAAGGTAGGTATGGAAGTATTAACGCGTGCACCTTCAATAATATTTCCATCCTCAGTGCAGCTATCTACCAAGCCAGTAGCATAACTTATATTTTTTGTCATTAAAAAATTGTGTAATGCGCAACATGCTAACGTCACTCTAGTTGTTTTATTTGTATTCAGCTTTATTGGTCGTGAAAAGATTTCGAAACGCTTCATCATGATTCCAAATGCGTTCTCGACTATTCTCCTAGCCCTTGATAACCTATAGTTAAAAATACGTTTGCTACCAGATAAAATKCGACCAGGATACGGCTTCATCAAATAATTTTGCATTTTAAATGCATCGTCTGCCACTAAAACAAAAGGTACATTCATTTCACAACCTAATAAATGACACCATCAACTGCCATAAGCGCTATGCTGTGAGTTCCTTTGTAGTTGCAAAACGTACTTCTGGTTTTGCTGGTGCGATCATGACCACATGCTTGCCGTCAACTGCTCCTATGCAGTTACGAAAGTTCCATAATAAATCGAATTTTCTCCCATTCTTCTTTTGTTGAAGGTATCTAAATAAGGGGAAATATGAACAATAGACATATGGATTTGGTAAAGCATGTCTTCCTACCTTCAGGTAAGTATTTCGAAGTTGACTGTAAATCGCATCACAAACTTCAGGAACAAATTTTGAGATAGTGTTTGGGACAATACGGAAAAAAGCTGAAAGACTTTTGTAGTTATCGCCCGTGGCCAAAAAGCGCAAGGTGCAGACGGAACGATGACTTGCTGGAATAGCTTCACGAAAACATGTATCTCTTTTTTTAATCAGTGGGGAAAGTAGCTGTAGTAACGCATTAAAATTATTTTCGTTCATTCGCACGTAATTTTCTTCTTCTTCTCGATATTCACGTAATGTCGTTTCATATGCACCATTAGTATTTCTTCTTTCCAGCCAATTTCTCACCCAGATACTACGTTGTTTAGGATTTGTTTTACGTTTTTGATTTTTCTTTTTCAGCTTTAATGTTGCAATGGTAAGCAGAGCAACTGCAACTTCTTTCTTCTTCAAATAATCCGTGTTTTAAAATAAATAAAAGCTTTTACTGCAAACAGCTGATTGAACAGAACAGTGTGAGCGCGTTGCGCCGATTATCGTAGCAGAATATTTAACGCCGATAGGCGCCGATAATGTGACTGCTAAAAATTTACTCAATTTTGTTTTGGCATTTTGCGCCGGTGTAGACCAATAAAAATCGGTACAAATTATGCTACTTGCGCCGATAGTGGGACCCGGGCTTATTTATTACTTAAAATTACATATGTTTTATATAAGTTTTTCGTGGCACATGGTATTAATGGATCTGAGGCATACTGTTATCCATACTTATATATCCATACATATATCTCATCCGTCATGTGAATTTATTTTATTGCCATATTTCATTTTATTCCAATGCCTGTGATCTGGGTTGGCCATGAAATTGATTACACTTATTAAGGAATTCGCATGTCCTGGCAGAACATCAGCAAGACAGCCATCCATTAATTGACGTGGACCACGGTGAGTTCGTGTTGCACAAAAATGTGATGCACTGAAAATTAGCAAAATCACAATGACGCAGCTTCGCAGAGTTTCAATCACCATCAACGATGTCCTTTCCACAAGGAATCTACATACATACATATATGTATGTATATGTATAGTAGCTTTATAATTTATATTCATTTCGCGACTCTTTGCGATAGGCACCATGGTCGAATGTCTACGTGTCTTTAAACCACACTTTAATAATTAACAAAAATACTGGAATGGCGATATTAAAACCAATTTAGCATTTGTGTGGAATTTATCGTTAGTACTTGATGCGTATGTTGACATGGTTGACTTTTCGGTGGATATTAGAAAGGAAGGTCCATTAGTGCTTCTCAAAATTTTTAACATGTTTTACTTTTAGTTTTAAGGAGCCCATTAAAAAATTCTACAAAAATAATAAGAAACATTATTTTATTATTATTCTAGTTATTGAACCATTTTTTATCTTTAAAGCACATTAACCTACAACTTTGAAAAAGAGATTCTGAAAGACAATAAAATGGTTATAATTTTTTCATAAAAGTATTTCTTTAGAAGTTGTATTAAATGTTACTATATTCGTACACCATGTCGTTTGAACAACACGAAATGTAGAAATCCTTTTACCTGAATGTTTTTAATGAAAATTTAAGAAGACCGTTTTTGTAGAGCGATACCTTTCGTACTAGAATACTATGTTTTAAGGTTGTATGTTTACTTGCTTAATCAAAAAACACCTTATTAACGATGGTTGCCTTTATATTTCGGGATATTTTCGGTGTCGTTAACGTTAACCTCCTATCTAATTTTTTACGTACAGGAATAAAAAAAGTAATTCGTCGCCAAATTAGGGACATATACAGTGAATGACTCATCAAATAAATGTTTTAAGTGCTCGAAAGTTCGGTTGCTTCAGTTGTGTGAGAGCTTCCATTGACAACTGGCAAACTAATGGTTGTGTATCACTCCGAATTTACTGTTCTGCGTTGTTCTAGTAGTATGTCAGGCCACCCTTTGCTTGCTGTTGCGCTTTGCTCGAATAACTTTTGTTCGATTCGGCTCTATTTGAAATACTCAAATAGTCGACAGCTGTTTATTTTCGGGCACATTCGTAAATTTGTGATTTATCACCTGCCACGATGTCTAGACATATTTCGAAACATCTTTATCTTATTTTTTACTATTTTTCTGGACCTGTAGAAACGAGCCTTTTTTGACAAAGTGTTTGATATCCAATATATTATGCAATATTGAATGTACATATGCTAGTTCCACTAATGTCTATAGTTGTATCAATCTTACAATAAGTCATCTGACGATCTTATAATATCAGTTTGGGCACAGCCTCAATATTTTCCAGAACAAGAACTGATTCCTTCACGAAATCGACTTGGAGTGATCTGCGAACTGGATTGGAATCAACATATCATCGATAAACACTGGTCCTTGATAGAGCCTTTTCGCTAAAAATTTAAGTAAGTCAATGTAAAGCTGCTAAAAATAATTAATTTTTTTTTGGCTGAAATGAATATTTTATTGGTACAAATAGCGCTCGAATGTCCAAATGTTCTAAATATGTAACATATTATATCCAAAATGTCAGACTTTCTCGTAAGATTGTGAGTTGCCATATTGCAAAATTAGGCTTTCCGATTCCTGAAATAAAAAAGAGAACTTATACATATGTATATACAACTGAAAGAAAAACTGTTCAGGCATGGTTTAAGAATAAAGAGCTTGTGGAAACTTGGAAAATAACGGGCTCGTTAATGTAATATTGTGCTCCAAAAGTAATCGTCATTTAAAACTCTAGGTTTTTCTATGTCAGGATAGGATTATCTATATCATTTGCTAAATTTCTTTTACAAGGGTTGATTTTGTTAAGCGAGGAACATGCTTAAATTTTTGTTTGCCAAAGAGTATTCTTGTGTGGACACATTGGACTATGACACAAAAAATTTTTGGTAGATGATCTAACGAATTCAAAGTTTGCCGAGAACGCGTTAAAGATGAACCGCGCTCTGGACCTGCCAACTAGACAAAAATTCGTCTCATATCGTTCTGAAACCTCCATATTCCATATCCACTTTTAGGGCCAATGGGGGACGTCGTTTTGAACGATTGACCAGATAAAAGTCAACTTGAAGAAGGTCCTAAAGAACATAGAGTGTGAGGAATACTGCGGAAGGTGAAAATGATTTGGAAAAATAAATAAAGAATTTACATCATAAACCACATTTGGAAAATATAATGAATATTCCATTTGTAGTTTGAAGGTCCCCTAAACCTTTAGAATTAATGTAGAAACCCACTTTACCATTGGAAGGTTTCGAAAAAGGGCCAAAAATAACAATACCACTCACCGTTTTTTCAACGTTTATGTCCATCTTTGTATGATTTTTCAGTATCTCAAACTTTAAACGCGTTTTTCTCAAAATAAAATTTTTTAAATTGGCGCCTATATTTTTTATAATTTATTGACCATGTTATGGCGAAATTTATGTAAAAAAAATTGGAGAAAAATTAAAGAAAAATCGTTAATTACTTTTTTTAGTTATCAAAATTTTTTCATGATTCTAGTAGGGACGATAACCATTCATGTACCTTTTAAGAATAAATTGGGTTTTTGTGCGTGAGATGATCCAAACATGAGAAATCGTGTCCGCTAGTGAAAAAACGCATCCAATTCACCCAGCCACGATATACACGTGGAGTGCAAAAAAAATTTTTTCGCAATTTTTTGATTGCATCTCTCGGAGAATATTTTTCATGATATGTGAAAAAAGTTTTATTGTAGAATAAAAATTTCTATGAAAAAAATCTCAAAAGAACAGGCTAGATTACCCTACTGGCCCCTTAAGAAATCGAGGGAACACGTTTTTGAGTATGTGGCAAAATAGTAGTATGTGGGATGAGCAAAGATAGATAAACTCTGGTCAATACTACCCCCTGTACCCGAATTTAGCCCTTTCTTAATTGTTTTATTTTAATATAGTATTCAATTATTACATTCAAACATGCATTTTCATTCATTTCCATTAATAAAAATCACTTTTACCTAGTTTTTTAGACCAAATGCTTCTATGTACGGCGGTGTGAAAATTTATGAAATCGGAAGATAACCGGTATTTTTCTGGTTTACCTCGGAGAAAACTTGGCACGTAAMTTTTTCGTATGCATATAGATTTGTGTCACAAAATTGTTGACTACTATTTTATTTGAGCGTTGACAAAATTGAAATATTTATATACTTGTGTGATTCTTATGGATTCGAACGCATATATGTGCTCATAAAAAGTAATCACTACGCTGGAGTGTAATCCCATCCCATTACACCTTCGCTCTTCTTTATTTCGCGTCTGTTATTCTCAAATTGATGGTATCCAAATTAGCTACGAGTGACAGCTGTCTGTCCTTTAAAATGTACACTTATCAAATTTCTTATTCCTTAGCAAACCAATTGTTATTTTTGGCTGAAATACGTCAGCTCCCACTTCTCCGCTTCTAAAAATGAATCCTTTTTGCGCGATTATTATGAAGTCAGACAAGGTTATTTCTTTGCACGTGCCTCCATAATTCCTTGCTATGATATGAATATAATAGTAATAGCTTAGTACATTCGCCAACGGCGTTTTTTTTTTTTGGGGAAAAAAATATTCATACATACATTGTTGTTCTTCTTCTTCTTCTTTACTGGCGAATACACCGCTTACGCGATTATGGCCGAGTTAACAACAGCGTGCCAGTCGTTTCTTCTTTTCGCTACTTGGCGCCAATTGGACATTCCAAGCGAAGCCAGGTTCTTCCCCACTTGGTCCTTCCAATGGAGTGGAGGTCTTCTTCTTCCTCTGCTTCCGCCGGCGAGTACTGTGACGAACACTTTCAGAGCTGGAGTGTTTTCATCTATTCGAACAACATGACCTAGCCAGCGTAGCCGCTGTCTTTTAATTTGCTGAACTATGTCCATGTCGTCGTTTATCTCATTCCATCGAATGCGATACTCGCCGTGGCCAATGCGCAAAGAACCATAAATGTTATTACTTATGTTGCGGCCAAAACTTGTTCCAATCGTCGAAAAAATAACAAAGAGTGCGGCTATTGCGTCACGCCAACGGCGTTACAAGTTTAACGATAGTACTCTTTGATGACTATTTAACTTGATTCAAGTATTCATCATGAACTATACCATTAAGAACGAAGACCAAGGTAAGCGTAACCTTAACTTTTAAAACCATTTTTCGAGCCTTTTTCAGTCTTGGAGGAGACGATTGTGCCTTGATTTCAACATCATATTCGAAAACCCATGTTTCGTCACCTGATATGACATGTTTCAGTAATTCTGCAATTCTGCATCGTCGTTGACTTCATTTAGTGATTTCTGAGCAACTTCCATTCGCCGCTGTTTTTGTTTAAAATTCCCCAATTTTTGAAGAAATTCTGCTGCCACGCCTTTCATATTGAAAACTCTAGAAAAAATGCATGTCTCCCGATATAACAAAAGAATTAAAAATGACTCATTGTTTTCTGAACAAACTTTAAGGTTAATTATGCTCCAAGTAATATTAAAATTTGATCCTTCATCTTCATCGAAAAGATGTCCTTTATAGACAAACTGTATGTAAGTGGTCTACTTTTAGCAACCTTATGTAATGTGGGCGTTAATATCGCCTCATTTGTTTCTTACAAAGTGAAGCGGTTGAGGTCTCTCGAGTCTCTAAGTTAAAACAAAACTCTACTTTTTTATGAGAAGCGTAAACTTGTAACTGACCGAAAAAGATTAACTTAAATATAGCTTTACATTGTGTACCCCAAGGGCATGTTTCAAGAACAAATTTTTCTAAACATTTTCACCGATAGCCACACGAACTTACAGATATTAGTATTTCGCGTCAATTGTATTATAGGCGAGCGTTGTGCGTGTGGTATTGCGGTGGAAATAAATTCAAAATAATATTGCTCTCTTTCAACAATTATCGGCCTTTGAGCTTCTTTAAATTGTTTATCACAGTATTTTACTGAAATTTCCAACCCCTGCCCTAACCCCGCAAAAAGGTGGGATGTGTCCATAAGCTTATTGTAATAATAATTACTGTTAGACTAAGGCCGAGCTTTACAAAAAGGTACTTACATACTTACATGATTAATTTATAGAAACACTAGAGCAATAACAATAAAGTGTTATTTATTGCCCGGCCTTGCATGAACAATGGTCGCTTTGGGGAGACGGCGGCGGGTTTCTAATATTCCATTTAATTATCACTTTGCTGAAGCTGTGCTCGTTTTATTTCATTTAATGCTGCCATTTGTAAATATTGTTTTATATAAATACATAGATTACACAATCGCAGCAAACCCACAGACAATTAAATAAAATGCTCCTTGGAATATCAAATTCAAAATCACCTTTTATTTATTTATTACGTCTGCACACGCTCGCCGACTAACAATAACTAATTACAATAATGAAGACAGATGCCGATCACGGCATACCAGGCCATATACATATGTACACATATA